>NC_083748.1:10220000-10505000 GCF_033458585.1 Syngnathus typhle
CTCAAATTGCCTCCGAGCTTGTAGTTTTCATTTAAAAAAAACATTGATGTGGCTTTACAAAGCATTCATTGTTTTGAAAAAAAAAATGCCGCGCCTTCCTTCTTAAATAACAACATTGCGACAAAGCAAACAAAAATAAAGCTTGAAGGATCACTCTAATTTATTGCAAATGCAGTCCTTTCACCTGAGTATATTATAAATCAAATTTTAGCACCCAATCTCAGGGAAATTGCTGTGCAGGCTGCTGGGTCCCCATTGTAGTCATGTGGGTCCCATATAGCACAATCACATCTGTGCACAATGGCTCGATCATTGAAAGATGGCAGTGCGGCACTAAGCCTTTTTTTGTGTCTGTGTGTAGTGTGAGGACGTGATATCCATTTTTGCGTTTTGTCCCTGGTGTTTGGTAACATATTCATATGTACAAAGCTTCATATTTATATGTATCCATAGGCTTACAGCATCATATAAAAATATCCAGTGTGTATAATAAAAAGTCTAAAAAAAAAAAAAAGGCAGTATTTTTTGTGATGAAACACATCACAATTTTGAGATTGATTTATTTCTACTTCAGCTCTCAAAAATATTTTTTGATTGATTTGTACAGTGAATAAGTCACAGCAATGGTGGAAAAAGTTCATCTTGGTCTCATTTTTATTCACCAAATGGTATTCATACAGGGGTGTGTAGACTTTTTCTATCCACTCTGTACACCATGGGGTTGCTGTGGTACTGTATAAATTACAGGTATCCAGTTAAAGCATTATAAAGAGCAGGACCAAGCTAACTAAATGCACCTTTAATGGTGCCTGTTTCTATTCAGGGCACAAAGCCTCGACATGAGAGCCTGTTAGATTGGTTTAGTCAGTGAAGTGAAGTAAGAAATATGCTCAAGTCGTGAACCACGTTGAACCTTAAAAATGTGTCAGAGAATAATTCATGGCGAATGAGCTCTATAAGGGAAATTCAATCAAATGAAGTAAAAAGCAGTTTTTATGATATTTGGACAGTAACGTTGTTTTTGTGATATTCCCAAATGTAAAAAAACAACAACACAACATTCTTTATTAGTGTCCTGTCACTTTAATATATTCATTCAACAATGACAATAATAACCTTTGACGCTAAATTAATTTTGCACTAAATTGTATTCAATTGTTTTTTGTTTTGTTTCTGGGGATGCTCTGTTGTGCAATGCACTGGACTGAGCGGACAAAGAACCCAAATAGCCTGCCATGCATGAACTTCCTTTTGTTCTTTACAATTTGGAGGCGCCATCCATTGTTTGACCTTGTGAGTAGGACAACCACTGTGCCCGGCTTAGAGGTATTGGCACAGAGTGGAAGTGGAAACTGCCGAATGTGTGGGCTGATCTTTTCTGAATAGCTAAATAGGCCACTCAGACAGTCCTCGGGAGCCCTCATTACATGGCACATCTTGAAAGGGCACGAAGGGCAAAGCGATCATAAAGAGCAGTGATTATGGCACGGGGCATGAGATGAGATGAAAGGCGTAGTGTCAGCACGCCGAAGATAAGACAAAGCCGATGAGAAGAGAAACACGCTTTTGCGGACCTTTAACAAGGAGGGGGAAAATAGATAGATCATTTTAAAAATGAACAGTGGCCCTTGTTTAACAATTTTGTGCTGAGTCCAAAAAAATGACGCTTCCTGGTATAAAAGAATTCACATCTGTATCAACATCATGTGTTTATTTTATGACTGTAACTAATGAGATATGTAGAGCAATATAGAATTTCGAATCAATTTGACAAAGTCAAAAAATCAATCAAGTCATTTTGGCTTGTTGTGTGTATAATTATCTGATCGAAAGGTTGACCGCAGGTTCAAGTTCAAATCATTGAGATTCATCCAAGCGTAGAAAACAATCATCGTACACTCGTCGTTTCCGCCTTATATTTTAGGTGCTCCAATGGCTCTAATGAAGTTTGACTTGTTTCTGTCCCATTTTCCCGCACCTCCTCTCCCCTGAGGAAAACAAGGAATGGGAAGACGGAGGGACTAATTTGTGGTTTCCCCCAACAATCTATCCTCAGTTTACACTCAGCGAGGAGTCATTACACCAAGAGTCAGAGCACCACAGCTCCCAACAGGAAGTGCAGTCACAAATAAGCCCTCAATCACACTTAAATGGCAGCAGGGGTGCTCCGTAAACAACAGACAGCTCGCAACCCTGAAACCGGGAGTTTGCACCACACCGTCAATCCAATATCGAGTGTCCTTTACTTCCGTAGCTCTGCGAATTCCATCTTCTTTTAAATTCCGTTTCACTCTCTCAACAAATTTGACATATTTTATAGACAGTATTTTACAGGTGGCTCGGTGATGCACTGGGTAGCACGTCCGCCTCACAGTTAGGAGGGTGCGGGTTCGATTCCACCTCCGGCCCTCACTGTGCGGAGTTTGCGTGTTCTCCCCGGGCCCGCGTGGGTTTTCTCCGGGCTCTCCGGCTTCCTCCCACATCTCCAAAACATGCTTGGTAGGCTGATTGAAGACTCTAAGCAATTCAGAAAATGGATGGATGGAGGATATTTTACAACAGTGTTTGTCAACCTGTGGTCCGCGGCTCTCTAGTGGTCCGTGGCAGTATTGGAGGTGGTCCGCAAAATTGGAAATGTAAAATAACTGTGACAGTTTTAAAAATAAAACGGATTTATTATTTTGACTTTTTTTTATTTTCCAGCGGATCTTGTGAACAATGTGTGTGACTTTTTCTGTCTTCCTGGAGGCGGGTTCACCAAGTGGAGCAGATTGGAACTGGTTCCCCCCTCCACAAAGTTACGCGGCCCCATTATAGACCTTGAAGGTGGTGTGTTAAATCTTTGAGTCAATTTAGACTTGATTTATTCTCCAGCTAATTTTGTGAATCATTTACCTTTCCAAATGATGTCAAATGTAGTTGTATGGACTAAACCAGCCCTGTTTTACAACATGCACTCAAAGGAAAATCCATTTCGATTTAAGAACTTATCGACTTTGTAACTTTGTGTGTTTACATTACATTTATGTTGCTTGAACTAGCCAGCAATCACTTGAGCTTTCTTTTAAGCAGAGTTACAGAATAGCGAATGAACGAGCGGGATTGGGAATGAATGCACTAAACTGCTGAGTCAGCGCCAAGAATCCTAACAGCTTAGACAGCATGCTCCAAAACAGAATAAGGAATTAAAATCAGCAAGAAAAAGAGGAAAGGAGGAGAGAAAATGAAGGAGAAGGGATGGTCACTGCCATCATGTATTCAGCACATCTCTCTCAATGTATAACAGATGGCAAACATATTCCGTCATCATTTTTTCCCCAAACCTTCGGTTCACAATGTCACCGCGACGATATGCATATGTATGATCAAGACCTTCCTTTCATCCTCCCGTCTTGCTCCAGAAGAGTTCCGCTGCAGATTATGCCAGAGTAAACATTTTTCCAACAGGAATAAACGGCGTATAGAGTTCTGTGCGCAACCTTCACCTCACTGCTCAAGAACATACCACCTGTGGAGTTTGTCTTTGGGTGACCTTTGCTAATGATGAGAGAACGAGAGAACGTCTTATGATATTCAATCGGAGTGACATCAAAACGAATGCTCGGCAAGTTATTATTTTAACAAGCTGTAAACGACAAGCTTGTTCAAATTATAACTTGCCGAGCATTCATTTGCTTGATACGGGAGTTTTCTCTGACATTTTGTCAAAATTGCTGCACCATGTGGCAGCTCTCATTAGAATCATTTGTAACAACACATTCATGTTAAAGTATGTATTTCGTTAGAAATTAGAAGATAATTTTTTTTCAATGTTTTCAAACTCTTGCCATTGTGGGCTACTATAGAGTCATTTTGAGTCTCACTATTGTCCAAATGAAAACAATGGATGGTCCTTCATGGCTTTGGTATCAAACACACACACACACTGTACAGGCCAGCAGATGCCATGAACGTGCTCAGATGTGCAAATGAAAGAAAGAATGAAGCCAGTATCTTCACAAGCGCGACAGCTTGCTCTCACCCACACCTCAAAGAGGAAGTGAATCATAGTTTAAAACTTTACTCGCTCCTCTGCTCTCTGCTTTTTCCTTCTTTCCTCTTACAAAGTTCATGAATATAAGCATCTGCTGTATTTTCTTGTGACCTCAGAAGAGGCAGCAAGAAGCCAACACACCACTGGCACTTGAAGATTTTCATGCAAAAAAAAAAACATACATTAATCCATTAAAAATAGCGTGATCGTTCTTGCAGACTACAATTCTGCAAATATAAAAAATCTGCAAATAAAAGTGTTGGTGATTTATTTATACATATAGCTTACATTTGGGTCTTACAATTTTCTGGAAAATAAAAATACCCTCAACATGTTCGAACAAGAAAACTATGCAATCAATGCAACAGACACCCCTGAAAATAAAGAAGTATTTCTTGACGTGAACAAAAGCAAATATGATTGTTGCGCATACATTTCAAGACATCCAGCGTGAAATATGGACTTTTTCTTAAGTGCCTTTATGACTATCCTCTATGGAGTCTCGGTGTAATCATGAAAAATGCATGCTGGTGGAGAGGGAGGAAATGTCAATAGAGGAATCAAAGCAATTGGGAAGGTGCTGAAAGGGATATTGGGGTGATAAATCATCTTGTTCCTGACGGAGGTCACAGCAGAGGTGGGAGGATGAGCAAGAGGGAGCAAGAGAATTTTGCCACGCACACTTGCTTAATCATCCTCTAGAAATGGCTTAAAGATGAGCTTTGGCAAAGGTTCGGAGACTGTGTGTGTGTGTGTTTTATTATCTGTAATACTTTCTCAAGAAAAATTGATACACAGTAACAGAAAAGAACAAGCCTCATCAAAACGCTGACGCACAGCTAGAGCAATAATGGATGATATTTATTTTTCCAATCATAATTTAGCCATTTCAGCCGGAGAAAAAAAACAAAGTATTTTCTGCACACTGACATATGATTGCGCCCGGGTGAAAATACCATTTGCCTGTTTACCATACTGCCCTTTAGGACTGCAAAAGGAAATAATACTAAAATAATAGAATGTAAATATATGTCATCATAATAGGTAATGCCAAGAGTTGACGGTCCCAAGGCAACCGGCCCCGCCAGCATATTGGCTGAGGGATAAGTCAGGCACGGTCACACGTGTGGATGCAGGAGAGAGGAGGCACTTACTCGTCCTTGTTGGTGTAGAAGCACCTCCACTAGCCCAAACATATCCCACATGGCTTGAGGAACCTCAGGGGACCCTTCACTAATTAACCTTGTGGAGACACCCTCAGCAAAGAAGGCTGAACCCGGAATAATAAGGAGGCCTTTGCCTGGCCATTAGCAAGGAGATAAACACATCCAAGTCTCAAGTAGCTTTTTGACATAAAACCAATGTTTGTCTGTATGCTGTGAGGAGAGACAAAGCTTAATTCTAAGAGGCAGATGTTTAACCTCACAGATCCCTCTGTCAACAAATAATTGTTTGTTAAGTGAAGCGACAGTGTTTGTTAAGTGGTTGGTGCAGCGATAGTGTTTGGTGGTTGGCTCAAAAACGATAAAACATTCAAAAATGTCGTTCCCCTCAAACTTATATCATGTATTATGAATATAAAGTCTTTTGGATGTCACATGACTCATCCCTCTGTGTATTTGTTGAAATATGCCACCGCGTGGGTTTTTGCTGCAAATGATCAGACTTTGCTGTTCCCGTTTCTTTCCCTCTAAAGAGTGTTTTTAGCCTTTCTGCAAAAAAAGGCACAACATTTGTGTGGTTGACATGTCCCTGTACCTTGTTCCACTACATTGAATTTTGCAGCAAAGTGGAGGGATGTTTTGAATTTCTACCCAGGAGAAAACTCACAGAAACCTGAACACTCCCTGACAGCACTTTGTGATTTTGCATCGAGAGGACACGGTGCACTTCAATATCTTTTCCATCTTCCTCTGTGACATTTTGTATTAAATCCTTCTCCATAGGGAAGCAGGTGTCAGACTTGAAAGGTAATTGACAGTTAGTCACATTTCAGTCGAAGGATTTGGAAGTGGTCAAGGATGAACATTTGTAAGGATTAAGCAGCCAGGGCCTCAAAGGAAGGTTTGGCATCTGAAATAAAGTTAAAAAAAAAAATCAAATGTCAGAATGTGTGACTTTGACTTTTAACTAACTTATAAGTTTAATTATATGACAGTGTATGATCAGTTTTTTCTTAATAACACAACAAAAGTGTCTGATAATCTATCCTAACCTATTTAACGTTTTTTTTTTTCAAACACAAATGACGATTGATCAAAAAATTACATTTGAATTTGCCTATTTTTCTACAGTCTGAAGTAAATGTAGCCACCCTTGCTGAGTGCGCTTTTCTCCAAGCACCGCCCCTGCGTGTCGGTTGACGTGGAAACCAGCACATGCTCGTGACGTCATCCTACTCTCAGTTCCCTAACAATATGGCGGCATCCATGACAGCCCGTGCTGCAACGAGAGGACTCGGTGCAGCCACGTCAAAGCACCTACTTCTTAACAAGCTGAAGGTACAGTCTCTTCTTTTCTCATCACAATGCAGGTTTGCGAAATCGGGTCATATTCGATGATTGCTTGCACGATTGTGTGCACGTTATCGCGAGTCATGCATAAGGTAAAGTTGACAGTAGGAGCGAGTTGTTGACACACCATAACATCACCATCTTATTGTCCTCTAATCGTTATAATCGTGCATTACGTGACTAGTTACACGAGGTTGCGTGAAGAAAAATGTCAGATCATATGAATAAACGACAGTTTATCATCAGTGCATTAACGTATTGACAGCATTTAGAATGCATGTGTTCCCACCGTAAATCAAAATATGACCTTGCCATCTTTTTCAGAACAGAACCGAATGTCTGAAAGCTTTAAGCAGAGGACAGCCTCCGTTTCAGATAAGACCAAAGTGTAAAGGTCGGACGTTGTACTTTGACCAATTGTTAACTGAGTTTGCTACTTAAACAACCCGTTTGTTCTTATCAGATTTGCACATTGCAAATAGTTACTGTTGCATCTTTAAGTTTGTTCTCTACAATTATTGCAATACATTGTAAACATACTTTTAAAATGCATTGTGAATGCATTTAAATGCATCACATTTCGCAGGTAATGAAATCAGCCAGCTATAAAGATAGTCGTCTTGGAACAATTGGTCAAGTGAAATGCATGGAGTCCAAAAAAGTACTAGTTCCTTACTTACATTGTATGAACAACAAGTAAGGTTCAACTAAGTGCATCAAAAATATTTCTGGAGAAGCAACATTTCACATCAAGCTACATTCCATTGTCGACAAAACATTTCTTAAAAATTGACCAGATATTTTGAATGGTATTCTTCTTCCTCAATGTAATTGTTTTTATTTTTAATCAGTTTCATTGTTTCTTATTTTAAATAGGCAAAACCTATTGATAATGAAATACACAATGTTGTGATGTTGGTTCTTATTTTAAATCGGCAAAAACTATTGATAATGAAATACACTATGCTGTGATTCACCTAGCCCACTGGTGTCAAACTCAAGGGCCGGGGGCCACATCATTTTATGTGGCCCGCGAAGACAAATTGTGCATCAAATTCGTGTGTCATTACTAGAGTTGTTTTCACTTTTAATAATATATATATTTCTTTTTAAATATTTGACCAGTTTTTACTCGTCTGATTTGAAAACGAGTTATTTGTCAGTTTGTTTTGTAGCTTTGACTGTATATAATATGAGGTGCTCATACATTTATTTGGGTTGACAGTCATAATGGCCCTCCGAAAGAAGCTATGACTACAATGCAGCCTGTGAAAAAGAAAATGAGTTTGACACCCCTGACCTACCCCCATTAAGCACAATATTTGTCAAAATACATTCATTCAATATTTTTGAGCATCTTCCCCTTTTTGCTTTGCGCTGTTGTCATTGTTGTCGGTTCAGAGGTCATGCATTCAAGATCAACAAACGGCTGAATTACTTGTAACCCAAATTCTTTCAGACCTAATAAAAAGACCTAAAAAATAATTAAAACAAAAAGATGAAAAGAGACCTTTAAAGTAACTGGCGAGTGAGTAGAATGATGCTGTTGCAATCTATTTAGATGGTTTGGATATTACTTCCATTTTTTTTGAGGATTTTATCATGATATCATTGTTCTGTCACTTGTTCGTTATCATTTTTGGTGATATGAGACTGTCAAATGGTAAGGTCTTGACAGGAGATGAATATCCCAAGTGCGGCGTGTATGCGCTGAATGAGAAAGTGGCATATGTTCGGGTCGGAGCCAGGCGGGCATCTGCCACCTCGTCTCGCGAGACGCTCTCTCGACAGTAATTATCGTCAACGGCACTCCAGGGACGACCTGACTCGCTCCTGCTACCTAACTGCCTCTGTACTTAATGGCACACAAGGCCCATGCAACAGCTAGCCTGACACCTCCGACAACAAGGATGCAAGCAAACGTGCTGTAATGTTTTAATTCCCCGGCTGCGCAAAATAAAATATTACAGCAGCGCCGCCGCAAATTCATTTTGGCAGCCACTTATAGATTTGGACACAACTTGTCAATAGGTAACTGAAATTCAATTAACTTTCTTTTGCCGCACGGACGAGCCGCTCTCCTCCTTGTGTGAATCTGCCGATCGATGCACATTCGACTTTTCTTTGTGGTACGCTACTGCATATACACTGCCTCTGTGTGGCCTACTTTTTGATATCATTTTTTTTTTTTTTCCTGGTTGGCCTTTTTTCTCAATCATTTTGTCTTCAAGAGTGGCAGATGTTTGTTTGAAGTCTCTCTGGCGCAACGTATTTAAAAGCTTCAATCAAGTCAAGGTCTTTATGTTTATGTTTGTGTCGCAATTTAAGCATAATTGATGTCTTTTTCTTCTGGGAGAATAAATTAGAGTAGGTTCAAGCAATGTCGTCAGCCACCAAAGGTGGAAACGACGACAAAGCTAAAGTTCTGATGCGATTGCACTTTATAGCGGCTCTTCAATGTTTCCAGGAATAGTGGAAAGGTACAGGTTTTTGGGGGGTTTTTTTTCTCTCTGTGAAAGGACCCAAGTAAAACCTCTCTCACACAACTCACATTAGGCTGAAAATAAAGTAACAGCTAATCTACGGAAGAATTTTGCTTTCAGCAGACTTGCAGCAAGAGTCTTGACATTCAAAGAGTGTGATCACAAAATGTCACGCTAATATGCTGCAGCAGGGATGCGTACTTTGGTCTTAGGGCTGCTTCTGTTTTCAAAATGGGAACTGGAGTTCTGTATGTATGGGCTTGAATGTCAGCCATCCTTTTTTTCAGCCATTTATCTGTTTTCTGTACAGTTTGGCGCCTCCTATACCATCTGCAGAAAAAAAAAAAGGCTAGTAACATAAATCGGTAAGCATTAAGAAGCCAGTTCTGGTTTCTCTATCCAGGGTCTGAGTATTTTCCTGACTGTTGCATTTTTTGGAATTTTCAGAGGAGCTTAATTTCTACCCCCAGTCTGATGAGGTTAACATCCTCATTATTTGTCATGCACTGACCTTGAACCCTTTTGTCTAATTGGTGATGACAAATGGCTGCAGGGTTAATTTACTAGAATGCTCCCGACAGGGGCTTTTCCAAATGCTCATGAAATTAACACATTGCTGGTTCACTAATTCCAAGTAATTGATTTGTTCCCATTCTCATTATGAACTCATGTATTTTCCCTGTTCATTTATCAAACCACATGGGGAGAAATTAAAGGGAACTTGATCGTGTGAACTTCCATGAGCACGGACATCAAATAGCACAGGACCGAAAAACAGTCATGTGTAGCATTAATGTGCTAAATAGAAAGCCATCAAACTCGTCTTGATCTCTTCAACTAAATTCGTGTTATGGCCTATGTTTCTTTCCGTGTACCGGTAATGTTTTTTTTTTGTTTGTTTTTTTGGCGCGCCCTTTATTTGAAAGTTTTGTTATATTAAAATAAAAAAACATTGCATATTTCTCAATACAAAAAACATTACTTTCATTCCCAATCAATATTGATTCACTAATTATGAGTTTGTACATTTACTATGAGTAATGAATTATAAATTAGGGCTCAACATTAACGGTGAACTAATGGCCTGTGGCCCTTAAGGGGCAGTGTCGGGCCACCTGTAGTTCACCAATGGCGGCCATTAAAAATGACAAAAGGTCGACTCAGCCACTTTTGCTTATTTATGTATTCTAACCATTTACAGCAGCTACAACACCTTAAATGGCCGAATTAATATACGACAGACCATATTCGACATGTTTAATGTATTCAGATTTTTTTTTTTTTTTTTCACGATCCTGTTAACGAAAACATTCAGTGTGCTCGCGACAGGAGCTACAACCTTGCAGTACGTTATTTAATCATCTTCTTTTGTAATCTGCATCATCTAGTCGGGTTAAATAGTATTATTCAATGTATTACATACAATAGGTTTTGTCTTGTATGCAATATGGAAAAATAATCAAATGTACAAAACCATTTTCCTTCCTGTTCTTCACCTTTCAATGCACCGTTCTGCGTCCTTGCCTGTTCAAAACGAAAGTCAAGCGCAAACCATGAGGGGATAGAGAAAAATGGCATCTGTCTGCGAACGACCTGTAAATAGTACAGATGAGCAGTGGAGCATGGCCTCCTGGATTTAGATCAAGTCGATTTGCATCCTGGCAGACTCGCTCTAATCTCAAGCAGACAGGTTTAAGAAGGAAAAACCTGACTGGTGTGTCTCAACAGGTATTTAGGTAATTAGCATCGTTAATAAGCTTGCATCTACGGAGTCTCGTTCCAAGGCGTCATGTTTGAGGAAAGATAACAAATGTGTTAGCCACTGTAAAACTACAAAAGTGTTGCTTTGTAAATAAAATATGTTTTGGGTGGCAACACTATTTTTCTTTTTGATGCAAACATTTGAGAGGCAAAAGGTTTGTGGGCCAGACCTTGCTGACCTCATGTTATGTCTCAAATACAACTAAAGTATCTTCATGGGACTTTAAAAATGCTCTGGTGAAAATTTATGGCTGGGTTGTCATTCTTTCTAATGCCCCCGGCAGGGGACATATTGATGTATAACAATGTGTACAGTCGCGTAGTAGTGCTGCCGTCAGTAGATTTATTGCTCAAAAATGACTTCAAATTGTCTTCCTCTGATAAAGGCGAGTAAGGTCTCCTTGACTTTAATAAAATGACTTTAAAATTATGTCTTAAGGAATCCCCTCAGGCAAGCTCTGTATATAGAATGCACAGCAGCATTTTTAAAAATATTTATTTGACTGAAAATGTCTGATAGCATAATTTACTACTGCAGTTGTGTTCATTTATTGTTAACATCAGTTTGTTGCATGCCAGCAACTGATTGTAAATGTCACACACACATTTGACTTCTTGTGACAATCACATTCCCAGTTTTAGAACCCTCCAACATTTCTTAATGGTCATGTAAATTATTGAAAAGCCCTAAGCAGCTGACTAGTTACAGCAAGGCCTATTAACCTTGGTAAAGCAGTATTCAAATCTAGTCGAAGCTAACTTTGTCCCTTGCGGCGAGGAAATGGAAATGTGTTCTCTCGCTGAGACAGAAGGAGAAGCTGCCCGTTGTTTGAAGTTCCTGCAAGAGATGTTTCAAGTTGAGGGGCTCTCCACCCCTCGGTGTAAAATATTCAGTACCGAGTCTCATTGAGACACCTTTGTTGACGGTGTTTTTACACAAGGCTGGGAAAGTGTGTCTATATCATTAAGTTTGCTTGAGGGTATAAAAAAAAAAAAAAGCAAAAAACAACAACATGTTAACGATGAAAGTAGTTTGGCAGAATGCAATCTGCTTTGATTTGCTCGAGAACTACTGGTTGAATGATACGCGGTAAATTTTCATAATTTATTTATTAATTTTTTTGGTTTTTTTTGTTATTTTATGTTGTTTTATTTTTTTTATTAATTTTTATTATTTATTAATTTAACAATTTTAAGAAATATTTGAATTGGTGCAAATCATATTACTTGGCAGAGGAAAAGAAACGACAAAATTCCCTCTCTAGCGACGTGGGAAATTTAACGATAGGACTACAGGTGAAAATGCGTCGAATACATCGACTCGGTGAACTGTCGCCCTGCAGGCTTTGCAGACCAATAGGTTGAAATATTGTTTTGACGGTCTAATTACTCAACAGCAATAGAAATAAAATATTAGTAATTACCTTCGTATCTGATCTATTAGTCCCATTTCCCGCGTAACGCTGAGGCACACGGTCATGGTGCAGCTGCTCTCAATCGCTCTTTGCGCACATGCAACGGTGACATAATGAGAGGCTTCGCTGCTCATAAAAAGGATTTTACCATCTGTCCACGCCTTGTTAACAAGCCACACGACCATTGTACATATTCAGGGTTATTTAATAATTGATACGACAGTAATATTGTTAGTTGGACACGTAAGAAAACAAATTGACAAGAGCACGTTCAGTGCTCAGCTCTCCAGCTATCATTTAACGGTCTATTTGTTTATTTCTTATATACGGCTTATCCTGTTCAGTTCACAGAAATCCTTCTGTCAATTGGTTTTACATTGAAATTGAATGTTTCCCATAAGAAACCAGTGTAACTCATGGGGAGGCACCATAGGTTGCGGTTAGGAGTTAAAAGAAAATCAAATAGGGGGCTTAGAACATAGTCTTGCGGAACATCCGTGTTCAGTACAAGGATTGGAAAAGTGGGGTAACTCGAGCTGACAGATAATAAGTCCATCCTTAGTCGGTCAGTTTAGTCAAATTCCGAGGCGAGTTTGATTTTAATTGACGAAGAACTGCACAAGAGCGAATCGCCTGTGTATTTGCCACAACCTACCTTCCGATTCTTATTTCTATTCACGTAGGGCATCTCTTTCGGGAAACTCCAACCTGCCTTTGTCTCTCCATCACATTTAAAATTCAATCTCTTTTTAATAGCGGCAGCTGGAGCTGACAGGGTCTGTGTCTGCTGATGGTGCAAATAGCTCAAGAGCTGTCCCGGCGCTCAACCTGACTTAACGCCTCATTACTGGAAAAAGGAGAACGAGACATGTTTGGAGGTAGCAGACAAGACGGAGTCAGGGAGTGGAGAGAGGATGTAGTCTGTGCAGTACTCAGTAAGATAAAGACACGTGTACTGTGATAGAGCTTTGTTCTGACACAGCGGAGGAGGAAATGTTCTTGTTAGAGATTGTGGAGATTTGCAACTTTATCTTGGACTGTTTTAACTACATTAGGTCTCGTCCTGACATTCCGGCTGCTTTTCCTTTATCAGCTTCAACGCAATTGGCTGAGTCCTAAACGATGGCTGAATCTTCAAGAGTACCAGAGCAAAAAATTGATGCAAGACTGCGGCGTTGCTGTCCAACGCTTCTTTGTAGCCGACACGGCCTCCGAGGCCTTGGAAGCTGCCAAGAGATTAGGTGAGTCGTGGAAACACACACATTTGTGGGGTAGGATCATTAATCAAAGTGCTACATTGTCAACAATTCATTTATAGTAGATGCATTTCATTTTCTGTGCATTCTATTATAGTATCGTATAAAAATCTAGAAATTGCTAAATAAAATGTTTATAATACTACTTATCATTGGATTCATTTTTTTGGGGTAATCTTGCCTCAGGACAGGAAAAGACATTTGATCTGAAAGTCATAATTTAATGACATCACTACTTCCAAATGATTGCCAAAAACAATGATGTGTATGCAAGCCGTCCCATTTAGCTTGCATGACTCTTTGGCCGCGCTGTTGTGAAGAATCAGAGATGAAGTTTCATCAAGATTAATCATGTCTTCCAAATGTGTCGCTAATGCATCGCAGCCTGTTAGTTTTGTTGTTGTTGTGGTTGTTGTTCTTTCAGCTTGATGGCCGTGCCTTCTTGTTTCTTCATCATGGCACTCAACCAAATTAATTGTTTTAACAGCCTCTCATGTTCAGTTTTTTACACATGGCATGGCTTTCGTTTGCATTTCTCTTCTTCATAGCTTATTTTAACCCTCGCATGTTTACGATTTGGATCATTACCATGCTCGCATAGGGACTCAGAGATAACAGGCGTAGTTTTAGCCTTTTGTGTCAAAAGGTAGGAAACCGTGATAGAGTTTTAGCAGCAGTTCAGATTTTTTTTCTGTATGTACCGTAATTTCCGCCCTATAAGGCGCACCTAAAAACCTAAAATTTTCTCAAAAACCAACAGTGCGCCTTATAGTCCGGTGCGCCTTATATATGGACCAAATTCCTAAATTTAAACCGGCCCAAAGCATTGTGTCATGAAATCAATCATAAGTGGCCCGCTGAAGACTATGAATCATGACTCAAAAAGACTATGGATCATTATTTTATGATTATAAAGTCATTTGTTCCGTCTGAAGTTGAAATAAAAAAGATAAAATGGAGAATGATTTGATTTGGATTAAAAATCTGACATGATGCATTAATGGTGCGCCTTATAGTCCGGTGCGCCTTATATAAGGATAAAGTTTTCAAATGGGCCATTCATTGAAGGTGCGCCTTATAGTCCGGTGCGCCTTATAGGCCGGAAAATACGGTATATTGTATGGCTGCCTGGACCTCCACTCGGTCCATAAACCTTCTTTTGTTGTTCCAACTGTCCCCACTGAAAAACACTTCAAGCGCCTTTTTTTATTTTTCTTTCTTCTAAATGACTTTCATCTTACGCTTTCACAAAAGAAGGCAGTTGTCTCTGGTGAAAAGTGCTGACAGTAGCATTTAGCGGTGCTGAGTAGAGTTGGCTTAACCACAGCCCTTTGTCAGAAGTGCTGAAGGATAAGACGAGCGACCCTCTTATAGCTTTGTGCGTTTGCGACCGTGCTGTTGTGCCTTTCTTTGTGTGTAGGATGGAGACCGTTATGTCCTCTTCTTGATGGTCTACTCCACAGGTGTCAAACTCAAGGCCCGGGGGCCAGATACGGCGCGCCACATCATTTTGTGTGGCCCGCAAAGAAATTGTGCGTCAAATTCGTGTGTCACTACTAGAATTGCAAATTGTCTTCACTTTTAATATCTTTTTTTTTTTTTTTTTTATATTTGACCAGTTTTTACTGGTCTGATTTGAAAACGAGTTATTTGTCAGTTTGTTTTGTAGCTTTGACTATATATAATATGAGGTGCTCATACATTTATTTGGGTTGACAGTCATAATGGCCCTCCGAAAGAAGCTATGATTACAATGCGGCCCGCGAAAAAAATTGGTTTGACACCCCTGGTCTACTCGATTTTTGGAACCATTTGAAGTTTCACAAGACAATGACGTAATTGTGAGTGCGTAAAACTCCATGTTGTGCTGTCGATGAAATAGTCAAGCAACAGCAGTGTGACTAGTTGTAGGCAATTCAGTGTAACATAGGATATGAATAAATTGAGTGCAGTAAGGGATTGCCGTGCTTCACCGACATATTCCCCTGAGTGCTTGCATGGACAGAGCGGCTCTTCTTCCTTACGAGTACTCGCCTGTGACAAAACAAGACAGATAGTATTGCACATCCGTCCATTGTGGCAAATACCTGATTAGGAGAAAAGGTATTGGAGGCTGGAGATATAATTAAAGTGTCTGAAACAAATAAAAAGGATAAAAAATAAAATAAATATGGAACAGAGGACTCGGACAGTGCGAGGGCTTACACACGCATGGACACACACGGTTCAAGGGACTCTCATCGAACCTGCTGTTACAGCAGAAATGAGCTGGCTCTTAAGACTGTGCTTTTGAGAAAGCCCTGAATTTCTAAATTGTCCTAACATCTGTAAATAGGCTTTGCAGGCTAAAGGCGCCCGTCTCTCTCGGAGATGATTTTTGTAAGCAGCTTAGTGTTTCCACCTCCTCATTACGCACGCTAACCTATTCATGTGGCGGGTGAGACATGGAATTATTTTAGACACACATCCTCCTCTATCGAATTAGCATGATGCTAATGTGCCAGCAGAAGTCAACCTGAGACTTGTTTCCATGGTGCCTGGCATGCATGGAGAGGTACGAGGGAAAGTGTTTAGGAATTCAATTTTGGTAAAATGGGGAAATGTGACTTGAAATATATTCAGAAATATAATTTCAACCCTTAGACACAATCAGAGTTATTTAGAATAGTGCATTTTAACGCACCTATTTTTCCGTTATCATTGGAAGGGTTGTTCAATAATATTTTAAATTATTCTCTAACAGACACAACCACGTGATTTTCACTTGTACTTCATCCGGCAACTATTTCATTCTGCCCCCGGTTTAAAACTCAAATTGTTTCCGCTGTCATCCTCTGCTGCTCATGCCCGCGAGATACTATTTCATCTTACTTGGAACTCTTTTTAATTTTGCAAAGAGGCACTCGTTATTAACACTGACGCCTCCTCTCAAACCTCCTTTTGTGTCTAAGTGCACTTTTTCTCCTTCTTTCTTAGTATCCAGGCTTTCAGACTATGAATACCGGGTCTCACTAATGCAGTGTTAGTTTAATCGGCGCCATCTTGCCAGAGACTATTTTCTTTGGGACCGCAAATTCTTTTTACGGGTCTGTGACTTCCCAAGTTCTGTCTCCATGTTCTCCTTCATTTACTGACATAGGATGGGCTTGTTTCTTGCCTCCAGGGTCAAGGTGTCCATCTCGCTCTCCACTATTTCCCCCCCCCCACCCTCCAACTTGACGAGAGCCTCTTGTCAGTGGCTGAATTTGTCCACTTAGATCGCGATAACCTTGCCTGGAACCATCTTTCATCAAGAGTACCAAAGCTATTTAAATTGGGCTATTGTAGGATGAATGCTGAAAAGAGAGCCGAATGACATACGGTGAATTTTCAGCTCTTGTCGGGTAAATGTGACACCAAAGGTTATTTTGCATGAGAGAAAGGTCAAGGTTTCTTAAATTGCATTCTTTTGAGAATGTTTGCTTTATTCATGTACAAAAGTGCATTTTTACATTGCATGGTATAGTCATCGGTGTCACTGAAGTAAATATTGTATGTTCCACATATTACACTCAGTGGTCCACGCATTTCTTTTCTTTTTTCTTCCCTCAATGGGATGAGTAGCACGCTCAAGGGGTACTTCAAGGTGCGAAACGTCTAGTGCATTATGTTTCCATGTATGTCCGTCTATTGTTGCAGATGCCAAAGAGATTGTGCTAAAAGCTCAGATTCTGGCTGGTGGGAGAGGCAAAGGTGTGTTTGACAGCGGCCTCAAAGGCGGAGTACATCTAACCAAGGAGTGAGTATGCCTCTTTGCTTGACATAAACACATGCAGTAGCCAGGATTATTTGAAATTAAAATAAGACTTCTGCTTTTTTTTTTTTATGGCATGACCTTTAGTTTTACTCACAAATTTGGTTTTGACGCATGGGAGAGTTTTCCTCTGTTAAGGCTTTGCGGAGTCGCAGAGTTTGATTTTTGCATGTTCAATTTATTTAAATTAAAATGAGGGTTCACTCTGAAGTGTGGTGCATATTTTTCACTGTTCTTTGTATTTGATGACTATTTCTTTGATTGTTTTGGCTGTTTCTAAATGAATAAAAAAGTTTGCTGCTCCGTCGACACATTTATTTGCAGATTTTAATTAGTTGCGATGAGGTCGTTACCTTGTTGTTTTTTTGATTCATTACAAATCATTACATTTTTAATGTTTGCAACGAGAGTTGAATAATTTAGAGTGCATCTGTATTGCAGAATATGCAGAGGGAAACGGGAATGGGTTGAGTACTCGGCTTTCTGTGATAATCAAAGCTTTATTTCTTCTTTTCTATTCATTCATAAATCCGGCTCTTTCGAAGCAATCCTTGCATACAAATAAAAATGAGGTTTATTGACAGTACTGCATAGAGGAGATATACCCACGTTTCCGTCACTCGTCGTATTCTCCATTGCTTGACGCCCGCATTTAATATGAGTTGAACTCGTTCTCTAATCCACCGTAATGTATTCAGTGTGTGGCAACTGTGTTATCGTCTTTCCCATAGCCCCGCAGTTGTCGGTGAGCTGGCTAATAAGATGCTGGGTTTCAATCTGACCACCAAGCAGACGCCGAAAGATGGAGTGAAAGTGAAAACGGTAAGTTGCTATCCAGCCAAGATAATGATAAGACGGTACTGCACTTCACACATTATTATGATGTGGGCCTCATCTTGAGCCTTCTGACAAACCGGACCTCTTGAGAGTTTCCACGAAAATCGTTATTTTTAGCCATCCCCAGCAAGTGTGGAAGATCTGGGTAAGTGTAGTCCTTTTAGTCTAAGCTTGGCCAATCATACGACCGTCAGAGCTTAGTTGTCAACCTTCCGATGAAGCTTGAATCTACTCCCAGACCTCACCGCGCTACCGAGTAGAGAATGCCATTCAGCGGGAAACAGCACTTGCGCATCACCCACATGGATTTGCTGTCAGCGCTGATAGAGGATTGTGCAGAGGTGATGGAGAGAGGCACGGGGAATATTCTTGTGGAATAGGGCGAGATAGAGAAACAAGTAGAATTGAGAGGGTTTGGTTTTAACGAAACAATATGGACAGAGGTGAACCGCAAAGCGAATGACTGTTACGAAGTTTACGTAATAGCACTAAATGAATACTCTCTAAACACTAAAGGCAGATAAGGCAGTCCTTCCTATTTTAGTAGGTGATGGGTTGGAAGCAGAATAAAGTAGTGTCTATAAACGTAACCACTCCTGTCCCTCAACTGATTTCCCAAATTTGCCTCCCCGATCTCATTATTCCTTCAAAGTGATTCCGCCGATTTTTTTCCCGGTGTTTACAATTCAAATGTGGTAACTTGCAAAATGCATTGAGTGTATTTACCACAGTCAAAGGGATTCGCTAACCAAAGTCCATCCATCAGTCACATCTCCCATTTTCCTCACGTGAAGGTGATGGTTGCAGAGGCCTTGGACATAACCAGGGAGACCTACTTTGCTATTCTAATGGATCGCTCCTGTAACGGTCCCGTTATGGTTGGAAGTCCCCAGGGAGGTGTGGATATTGAGGAAGTAGCAGCTAGCACACCAGAACTCATTTTTAAGGTAAGTCATTTGTGTTTAACAATCCACATACTCGTAAAAAGCGCAAATTTATAATCCATAGTCGGGCATTTGGTGTAAAATTATTCTTCAGCGTTTGAGTTGCTGTCACCTTCTTTCACTTGTACCCCAATTCTGACAGGAAGTCATAGATATATTTGAAGGTGTACATGACGACCAGGCAATTCGCATGGCAGCTAATTTGGGCTTCAAAGGACCTCTGCAGAGACAGGTAATAAGCACAGTAAGGTCTTTACTCTGTAAAGTCCTAACAAAGTGTGATGCAGAGCCACTGATGTATTGTAAAATATGGACGTGCTGTGTGTACCCAAAGACAGCTGCATGATTATTTATAGACCAATCAAAGTTGATATTATTAGTTTTCCGATGTGTGCTGTGAAGTGTCAAGGCATTCGGCGTGCTTGCCAGAGGGTCAACTGTCACATCTGGTGGTTCTGTCTGTACAGTGCTTTGCAAATGGTATTTCCCTAGGTTGTGTTTGGAGGTAGGAAGACACTTTATTATATTTCCTAACCCTTGGAAAAAGCAAGAGCATCGTTTGTGGTTGTCTGGACGCATTTTAGTTTTCAAGTCCACCTTGTTGAAAATAAAAGCAATATATGAATAATGTGAAACCGACAATCTGGCGCCGAACTGGATTTGTTGCCTTTTGTCCAAATCAATTGATTACCAATACTTGAAACCAGACAGTGTGACAGCGAAGGTGATCTGCCAGGTTTTGTTGCGTGTGTTGGAGGCTGATTGGTCTTGGTCGGGCCGGCTGCTCAGATCTGAACCATCCAGTAATTATTTTCCTCTATGGACTTTTGCAGGCGGCAGATCAGATTAAGAGGCTCTATGATCTCTTCTTGAAAGTCGACGCCACTCAAGTTGAAGTCAACCCTCTCGGAGAGACTCCTGAAGGACAAGGTACCTCCTTCCTATCGTGATTTAAATACAGTTGTTTTTGAATGTTTTGATTTTTTTTATTACATGGGTTCTTTATGTAGACATTTCAAAGGTCATGCATTCCAAATATTTATTCTGATGTAATGATGCCTTTATTTTTGTTGCTGTACCGTTTTCAAAGAAATTCCTGTGACGAACGAGCGAATATTTTGCTCGCTGTCTTTTGCAGGTATCCTAATGAATATGGCCCCTTTGAAATTAAATCTTTGAAGTGTAAAGAAGATGTCCATGAGGTCTACTATAATGGTCGGCTTTATCCCTTCCAGGCAGCGAGCGGGGAAGGCGCCGAGCCACAATTTATTCAGACGCTAACCTCTGAAATAATTTATTTAAACAAGCCACAGGGAAACCTTTCATTTTGTTAATTTCAGTTTTTTTGAATTTATAATCACCTGTCTGCACGTGACATGCTTTCATTTTTCCTGCGTCCCACATCAGGTGCTTTTTCTCCTTGTGTCACTGCTTATTTTATGCCCCCCCCCCCCCCTCCCCGTCTGCTTACATGACCAGTGGTGTGCTTCGATGCTAAGATCAACTTTGACGACAATGCCGAGTTTCGTCAAAAGGCTGTCTTTGCCATGGATGACATGACTGAGAGTGACCCCACAGAGATGGAAGCAGCCAAGTGGGATCTCAAATATATCGGTCTGGATGGCAACATTGCCTGCTTTGGTATGGAAGCAACACAGCATATGAAAAGTCTACACACCCCTGATCAAATGTTTTTGTGGCGTCAAAAAAAAAAAAAGTGATTCCAAAATTTGTTGACCATAATTTCGTTGAATACAGTAGATCATCTTAAATGTAAAAAACAAAAAAAAAGACAAATTATTATATTTTTACATCACAGAATGCTGCATTGAACAGTAGCGTAGCGACTCTTTATATCCGCCGTATATCTTAATTCCCTCGGGACACAGTTAAATCCTTGCCAAAGTAAAGGCACTCTGGGCTCTCCTCTAATCCACATTACAAGCAGTTTTCTGAGGACTCCAGAAGGGATGCCACCGTAACCAATGTGTTCTAATTAGTGATAATCCACCCAGAAAGTCTCTTGTGAGCCGGATTGTTAGCGTTCTCATTAAAGGCCCACATTATTGTCATAAATCAAAGCTTTTACAGACTACAGCAGCACCAACAGGTGCACTTCCTTCTTACCCCGTTGGCCCGTAAACGCAAATATTTTCTCTTAGCATCAATCCACGTATGCGACTGCCCACACCTGTAAAAGTAAAGAACGCTTTTAGGGCCCACTTACAATAAAATGTTAATAAGCCACACTAGCGACGTCTGTATGATTGAATTTACATTTGGGGTGAGGTGTCAATCTGCGAGCATACCGGGACACAGTTACAGCGTTTTGTTCTCTTGGCTCAAGTCGTTGTAAAGCCAAACAACAACTCATGATTGGTCGTTAGTTTGACCCACGTTTCAATTTTAGTCTACCCATTCAAAGTCAGTCATGCTTTTTTTTTTTTCTTTTCCCACTTGAAGTGAATGGAGCTGGATTAGCCATGGCCACATGTGACATCATTGACCTGCATGGAGGAAAGCCAGCCAACTTCCTGGATCTTGGAGGAGGAGTCAAAGAGAGGCAGGTGTACGAGGCTTTCAAGCTTCTTACAGCTGACCCCAAGGTAAGATCAAAACATCATTTAAAAAAAAAAGATGCTATACATTTCCCAGAGTAGCACATCCTTTTTTTCTTTTCAACACACATTTTACCTCTCCATCTGCTTCTCCCTCCCTCCTGTGTCGCTGAGCTTTAATGTCTCATGCTCATTGTGTTGAGGGAAGAGCAAGTGACATGACTGAATAGCAGCGATGACAAAAGCCCCTTTCTGTTTCAAAACACCGCCATTGGAGCATGTATTGCCTTAACCGTTATTATATGCCGGGAAAAAAAATAGAGGCGGAAAGGCTGAGAAAATTGTCCTGCTGGGAAAACATGTTTAGAAGTATTGCGAGTGAAAAACATTGTTTGTTTGATTCTGACAAATAATGCTGAAACAGGTTTCTCTATCTTGGGTCAGCAACAGACGAGTCAGGTTTTTATATTTAGACTTCTAGCGTGCTTACAGCACACGGATTTGTTTTCCAGACTTGCTTCGTATAGGAATGTTTGTGCGCCAAATACCTGAATGTGCACTTGATGTCACCTGAAGGCAAGATGCTTTTTGAAGACGGAAAATACCAAATAAGCCTTTTATTGCCTTGTGCCGCTGCAGTCAAGAAAGTGACTGATGGATGTTTTGTCCAACTCGAGATCCATTTTGTTTTCAGGGCTGAAGGCTGTTTTCTGAAATGTTATAGGCTTGAGTAAATAATGACATTTGTGAAGGATGGCAAACATCATCAGATACTGAGATGCCGTTTATATGAAGTGCAGTGCTTACAAATTCCAACTCAGATGCCAAAATATGTATTAAATGTGCAAGGCGAGATGGATCTTCTCTGTTTAATTTTTACTCCTTGGGAAAATATGTTTTAAAAAAAAAAGCACAAATGGGGCTGCCGTTTTTAGGTCTTTTACGAGATTCCGACTTTCCCAGTGACTTTACCTACTCGTAAGAGCTCGCTTCACCCGATGAGTCATGATACCATTAGGAAGTTTGCAATGGAAAGCCCATACCCCAATCACACGTGCAGGAGTGTGTATGTTCATATTATC
The DNA here is from genome assembly GCF_033458585.1 of Syngnathus typhle. Lineage (NCBI taxonomy): Eukaryota > Metazoa > Chordata > Actinopteri > Syngnathiformes > Syngnathidae > Syngnathus > Syngnathus typhle. Next base: position 10,242,676 of record NC_083748.1, read on the forward strand.
AGTCAGAGCCCACACATATTCCAAGTCTTGGAACACTGCAACCTTTCATCACAAGCTGCGCCAGAAGCACACGGTCTGTGGGAGGTGCCCGGTCCCCCGTGTTGTAAACATAAGCAATGCAAGCCAACAAGGATGGAAGAAAGCAACCTGCCACCAATAATTGAGTTCATTCCCAATGCGCACGATATTACACAAGATCCAAATATGGGCCTGGCCGTGAAGGGGCCACGTATTTAGTCCGGCCAACAATCTGCCATTGTGACAGTTTTGTGCGCGTAAAGGAGAGCGAGCTGTCTTTCTGATTCATTTCTTTTCTTACTTCTAAGCAACACTATATTGTGACAAAGCCATTGCCTTGGTTAGCCATTACGGGGGAGAAGTTCTGCTTCCTCCAATGTTTTTCCAGCAGATTTGCTTACAGTGCATTAAAATGCTACTCTTGTGACAGCTCGGGGTTTTGTTTGTTGTAGGAAACATTTAGATGTGCTACATTTGGATTCACAATGCTAAAGTGAATGTTGCAGGTTCGCGCAAGGTAGCACTGACCTTGTGACCTTTTAAGTTGAAAGTTGGAACTTTCATCCCTTTTTTCAATCGCTGCTATATATATATATATATGTATATAAAATAAAGTCAATTCCTTTTACTTTAACCAGCTTCATTTTCTGGACAAGTGGAAAAAGGTCTAATAAGGTTGCCACACATTCGGGCCCACATTTGTCTTTTGAAGGTTAATTTGAAGAAGTGAGCGGATTGTCTAGAAATGCGCAAGGGAACTCGAGACTTGTCAGATTGATTTGGCCCTCGGAGAACTTTTGTCTCGTCTTGTCTCCTTCGCCATCGCTTAAGGGTTAGTACAGTGCCTCGCGTGTTTCCGAACAGTGAGATCACTTTCTATTTATCATCATTAGACAGCGGTATTACATCGCCGTACTTTTCAGTATGTATAAAGACGACGGACTGCTAATACATTGCCGCCATCCTGTCACCTTGTCCAATGTGTCCCTGTGGATTCTCACAGCATCAGACAATTCCCAACGGCACGTTTGAGTGAGTGCTCCCCTGTCCGGCATTCCTTGTCTGCGAGAAATCAATACGGGATCTGGGATTGGAGCGACGGCTAATTGAGCTCGGCACTCTTTCTTCTCTTATTGCTGCCAGGAGTGTTTTGTCATTGCGGCACCTGCTTCGCACTGTTTGGACAAAAAGCCGACAGCCACGCCGTCATCGCGTTGGGGCCTTTACATCCACAGAGGGTCGGGGAGGAAGATGATTGTGACTGAGTATGGACTTGTGCAGTCCAAAATGAGTCTGAGTATCATTGCAAATTGATTCATTTCCCAGAATGGAAAAAAAATACCGGGCAGCACAGCGGGGCACTGGTTAGCACGTCCGCCTCACATTTCAGACGTTGCGGGTTCAATTCAACCTCCGGTCCCCCCTGTGTGGAGTTTGCATGTTCTGCCTGTGCCTGCGTGGGTTTTCCCCGAGAACTCTGGTTTCCTCCCACATCCCAAAGTCACGCTTGGTAGGCCGATTGGGCACTCCAAATTGCCCCTAGGTGTGAGTGCGGATGGTCGTTCGTCTCTGTGTGCCCTGCGATTGGCTGGTAACCGGTTCAGGGCGTGCCCCGCCTACTGCCCGATGACTGCTGGGATAGATTCCAGCACACCCGCAACCTCCGTGGGGACAAGCGTTATAAAAGATGGATGGATGGATGAGAAAAATACTCAACAGTTTCAATTTCCTGATGGTGGTTTTTGATTGCAAATATTCTCATTTTGACATTCAGACTTCGATTGTCAGTTACTCCAATGAAGCAAGTTCTTGCACCTATTTGCATCCATTTTCCATCCCACTGCTAACCAAAAGGATGCCAAGTGAGCAAATTCAAATTCACTGCAGTGGATGTCTTTGCAATATGACCAGATATTGCATGTTTTTCGACAGCAGCCATGATTCTCTTCGCTGTTCTGTTTTGCATTTGCTAATGGATGATACTACAGACAACTATTTCTTGTCTAGTGCTGGAACACATTGCAGCAGTAGTGCGCCTCTTAGATTCTTCACATACACTGAGATAATGTGAAGCCACTCAAACATGAGGTTGATGAGCTCATTCACATTCTCGCAGTCATCCATTAAACACTGTAAGCCTTGTTTGTTTTCGTGAGCTGTTAGTTATATTTTGAAGTCAATTTTTGAGGTTAGTCCTCAGTTAATTGCCATGAGAGCAAGTGAGTGCTGCCGGAAATTAATTAGCAGCGGAAAATAGGAGCACCCTGTGAACTTCCATGTCAAAGTCTTAAATATATATGAATATATTTTGAGTTTGAGGTAGTCAAAGTTCAACTTAATGAGTCATTCGATTCATAAAATAGAGTCTGAGAGAGTAATTCATTCCCACAAATGTTTATATTTTCTATCAATCCATATCAGTAGAAAGGCAGACACTTGAATTTGGTGAAAAAAATAAATTGTCAATAACAGCCATCTTTGTTATGGTGGACTGGTCGACTCATCTTGTAACCAAACAGGATTGTCCCTAGTATACTTAATACAGATGATAGTTTGTTAGAGCAATTTGTGTACTTGAAACGAGTCCCCATGTCTCGCTGACCTCTACTTCTGTCCATGCCGTGTGTTACTTTGTAAGACATGCCAGGCATAGTGCAGCAAGAGATTATTATCAGCGTAATTGAATTTTCTACGAGTGATTTAATACTAGCCTCTTTTGTGATTCTCCTATGTCTATATTACCCAGGATAATGGAGAGATGATGAGTCTCACTTGCAACGTCGCCCGCCTGATATCTGCAAAGAAATATGCCTCTGCCTTGTTGTTTTTATTTTCAGGGACTGGATTCAAGTTCATTTGAACAGGATAGACTCAAGACTGAAATCAATATAGCTCAATGTAGATTTGAAATCCCATATTGCATTCTATGTAGAGCATCAGGTTGCTAAACAGTTCCTTCATCCATACATGATTTTCTTTGGTTACGTTCTGATAAGTGGCAGCCAGAAGAAAGAATCAGTATCAGCCGAGGCGATCCTCGTTCGCTGTCTGGATTGACGTGACAATCTGATGGGAGCGCAATCTGCCATGTTCGCTAAACAGGAGAGACAATGCGACAACGCCTCAGCGAGGTTGTTATCTCAGTCGGTATCTGCTGCTGGCGGATGAGACTGCAGATAGTCGTGAAATTTCTGCTGGATAACCTGAACATTGGCACAGATGAAGAATATTATGTTCTGTAAGCCTTTTCTAGCCTAACACCCTTTTGGTTTTTTTTGGATTTTATAATAAAATGGCAGGTTTAAATGACTGGACTCCTGCAGAGTTTGAGAGTCTGGTAGGTTGTTTCTGTACTGGAGGTGCTGTGCGTGGGTGGCATGCTTGGTGTGTCAATGTGGAAATGAAAATACATATCGAGCAGTGGTATGGTTGACCTTAATGGAGAGGAAAAAAATGGAAACTAGACTTCAATCATGACAATTTGGAAAGAAAACGTCATTTTTAATGCAATTAAAACAGAATACATATTTAAGAGCTTATTTTAATACCCATAGTTTCAGTGTAATCATCGTGTGGCAGTTCTTTTCTCCCACACTCGCCTTTTTTCTTTTTTTTTTCCATTTGCTTGTCTTATTAGTCTTTTTACTGTATTAGCTGAAGCACTGGAAATGTCAAATGCTGTCGAGAATAGCAAATATAAAAGGGGACCAAATATGGCTTGAATGGCACAATTCGGACATATGACACAGTAAAAATACACAAAACACCCGGAATTGGTTATCGTTAGCCTGTCGTCACGTTTCTTAGAAATGTAGATGGGGAATCGGATGCATATCGGGTATTTGCCAATGCGACTGCAGCCAGAGTGAATACACCAATTGCTGATCAATACACGATGTGCTCAGTCGACGCGAATAAACAATTTTGAAAAACTCCAAATATAAACTCTAACGAAGCCATAGCCCATTAAATATTATCGAAATACATGTTTTAATAGAGTTGTATCAAACATCAAACAAGGAACATAACTGCCAAAGGCGGAAGTGAAATACTGAGCTTACAATTATTACCAGGCATGTTAAACAGTATTTAATAGTTTATGTCATTTATCATTGTTTAATATTTTCTTGTAGTGTCACTTGTACATGTAAACAAACATTCCAAAAAGATCAGATATGGGAATTAAATTTCAACGAGGTACTCGCGGTTTAAATCTTGCCTAAGTGAGAGCTGACTAGAAAGATAAGCGCAGCGATTCAAGATAGCTGTTCTTTTCGGGAGGCAGGAAAAACTGAAAGAAAAGCAAGTGCAGGATGGCGGCGAGTGGGAGAGTCAGATGCTGGCTCTCGCAGTGATTACATTGTCCATCAGGGCGCAGGATGGCTCGCATCAGCCCACAGGATTGATGGTTGACAGAATAATTAGAAAACTGTCTGAGTCTGTAATCACTGGAGCTCATCTTGCAGGAGAAGACTTCCATTCGCTGTCACTGACACACAAACGGCAAGTCCGAGCCATCTGTTGTTGACCCGTATGTGGGGCACCGGCTCGATAGAGTGCTAAGATGGGAGCCTCTGTGTTTATTCTTAAGGACCTCAAAGAGAGCTTCAGCAGAGGTGGGTAGCGTGGGGGGGGGCAGCCGAGTGTGGTTCACGGCTCACTGAACCCGCCGGCATGGAGAACACGGAGGAAGTCAGGCTTCATGGCCTGTGAAACGGATTTAATGGAAGTTTTACTACTTTGGCAGGCACAGCGTAAAGATGTGAGCGATGTGCTTTGCATGCGTTCCGGGCGTGCGTGCGTGCGTTCAACAGAAGTCGGGTAATTGGAAAGGCGTTGTAGCATGGAATACTAGTAAGGCCCTGAACTGTTATCAAATAGTTTTGCCGCATTTTTTAATCGGAGTTTGCATCTTTTTTTTTTTTAATGCCACGGAAGAAGATCTGAGTGAATGACATCCACTGAAGTGGAAACGGAACTTTTACGATGTAGGAAAGCAGCACACGTGACACACAATCTTTTCTGGGGTCTTTGGCGAAAGTGACAATAAGGTTGCGTAATTATTAAAAGAAGCTGAAGAATGGATTCATGCTGTTAATGCAAAGGGACTCACATTGGAGATATACGCAGTCATCCTTTCGTTTCATGTTTGCCACCGTATCGTCCTAAGGTAAGCGTGAATGCATAATTCATTGTTTTACGATACTGCGGTTTGCATATTTTTACATTTGGAAGATGGCTGGGAATATTGAAAAGCATCATGCATGAAGCCTGCAGTAATTACCTCTCCTCACTTGTGGGTTCCGTACACGCAATTGTCAGGAATGGAATGATTCCAAATGAAAATATTGCGCTCAAGTGGCTAATGTTGGAGTTGGTGTGTGAAGTCCATAATAGACGCCGAGAGGAATCAAAATGTTTTATTAGGATAGCTCATCGCTGTTGAGTTTTATTTATTTTTTGTGTGATGATCTGTGTTGTGTTAGTGCCGATCATACTTTTTGGAATATTGCCAAGATTTTGCAAAAATTATATTATGCAGTCCGATGAAGCCAACGTTCTTGACTTGTTTTAAGCTAAGTTGATGTTGTTTTTACAGTTTCACCTTGCCTTCCTCTCTGCACCACAAATGTGTGACTGACAACAAAATGTGGCTTAACACTCAGCTATTATCTCCAGTTTCAAAAGCTAGCACCTGACACTTTTTTTTTTCCTCTCCAGCCTTTTTTTTTTCATTTTAAGGTGAAAATTGGAGTAGGGTATTAAATGGCTACAATACCTCTGAAACAAGGCTAGTTTACCCTTGTCACATATCATTTGTTGAATTTGACTAGATGTTACTCAATATATAAAATATATTTTAATTTAAAATATTTAAGATGTAGTTGTCCATTAGTCGTAGTTAGTAAGACTTGAGTGGCTCGCCTGCAAGTCAACACGCAAATGCTGCGGGAGTGTCAAAAACAAAAGTCGGGGCAATCATTTGCCTTGCAAAGTGCGCCCATCTGCCCTTTCAGTGGCTCATTGGCTCCTGAGATCATGCTACAAGCTCAACTGAAATTATTTGGTTAATTGACCTTCTGTGCGCATACATTTCAATAAATTAATTTGGGTCAGGCGTGCAACATTCGGAACAAAGCAGAGAATGTTGGCTTTTTAATATTCAGCTTTCGATTTAGCGTAGCCTGACCTAAATACCGTATTTTCCGGACTATAAGGCGCACCTAAAAACCTAAAATTTTCTCAAAAACCAACAGTGCGCCTTATAGTCCGCCTTATATATGGACCAAATTCCTAAATTTAAACTGGCCCAAAGCATTGTGTCATGAAATCAATCATAAGTGGCCCACTGAAGACTATGAATTATGACTCAAAAAGACTATGGATCATTATTTTATGATTATAAAGTAATTTGTTGCGTCTGAAGTTGAAATAAAAAAGATAAAATGGAGAATGATTTGATTTGGATTAAAAATCTGACATGATGCATTAATGGTGCGCTTTATAGTCCGGTGCGCCTTATAGTCCGGAAAATACGGTATATGTCTGCCATTTTGTTTTGGTTTAGCACACAGGCTAGCGACAAAGCCTCACTATTTGCTCTCTAAAGCAATTTTCTCATCTGCCTTACCTGCCACCTTCCAGTTCTTCAAATCTCCATAAGTGACCTTGCCATTCCACGGAAGGTGTCCGTATTGTGTGTGTCATCACCGGGCCCGTGCGGCCCCCCGCATGTCTCACGGCTGCCTGATGGACAACCATTAACCCGCCGTGAAAGGGTTGACGAATATTTATGTCTGCCTGTCAGCGGTGACACGACACCCTCTGGAGATGAATAAAATGGCTGTCCTACCCCAACTTCAATTGTCTGCCCGGTGTGCATGCATGTGTGTTGTGGGGCCATCTTCATAGCCTGAGGTGCTCAGCGGCACGACATCTCTCACTGACATGACAGACCTCCCGCTGCCCGCAGGAGTCCCGCTCTCCTCAGTCAGGCTTGCCGCCCGCCTCTCAATTACTCGATGTCTCTAAGCAACAATAGCACTTGCAAAATACTATGGCAATTGTCACTACTATTGCTCAAGTAGCAGTTGCAATGTAAAAAAATGGCCGCAATAATGAAGAAAAATAAGATCACTATTGCTTAAGGTCTTAGCGTCCCCCCCAAATTGCAAGCCGGGCCTCTCTCAAGGCAATTGGCCGTCACCAGTTGCATTAGCTTTCCTAGCATCACGTGAAACTTAAGCCGCCGCTGTCTGTCAAGAGGTATCTTTGCTCGTGACATGGCCAATCTTTGACATAATGCTCAGTCTGTCTCCCCAGACCCGAGAGGAGCCCGTCATGCTTCAGCAGGCCGGATAATTATTTCCTTCTTATCCCTCCTTGCCAGGACCGGTCTTCGTCTTCAATAGAAGTCAGGGACTGCACCGCTTCCCATCACCTCTTTCCATCTTCTTTTTTCTCCATCTATTTTTGCTTTCGGTGCGCTGCACTCTCTTTTCATGCAGCCTGACTTTGTTTGTTTGTTTGGTCTCGCCTTTTTCTGAATCAGTCCTATGAAGAGATTTGCACGGGCTTTTCATCTTTGTCCAGAAGGTGAATGCTCCACAAAGACCGCGTCGAAGGAGTATCTTTATTATTCATTTTAATATCCTTCGCTGATTCAAAGGCACGACGGTTTACACTTGAGTTCATTCAAGAAATCTTATCACTTCGATTTTATTTCAATTTGATCATTTGTACAATTCATTCTTAGTTTAGTGTACTTGAGCTAAACCACAATTGTGTTTGAAATGTTCCGATACACACCAAAAAAATATTTTGCCATATCCTGTACATCCATCACATTGAACTTTGTGTTCGACATTTTCGGTAGAACTTTGATTCCAGGCATAAGCTCCGCCTTCATTTGGAAGTTGTGCAAGTTAACCTGTGGCTGGAGGTTATAAAATGGTGATGGAAAACAAATAAACAAGGCCTGCCGGAGCACGTGGTGACTTCGCAGGCTGCGTGCTGAAGATAAGACACAACAATGGCCTCCTAATAGGCCGCAAAGGGACACGCGGGCATCTCTAGCCCGCTCATTTTCCAACCCGATCTGCTTTCTGGTAACAAAGGAAACACGACGCTCTCGCTTTTCGTCCTTTCCTGCGGAGAGATTAAGAGTGCTTAACAGGGTTATGGGCATGAAAATGTGTATCTGACTGATAATTCCGCAACGCTTGCACAAGTCTTGAAAGGAGCCCAGCAGAATGAGTAGGAACACAATGCTGACGTTTCCTCCTCGGGTTCCGTCTTGAGGGAAGAAGTTAACACTTTTCCCCTCTCTATTAGTCTGTGGATATAATATGATGACTTTCACGAAAAGTTTTTTTTTTTTTAAACTTTTTACAAAGGTCAAATTATATTATCTCGATTGGGTATTATGGCTTTCTGGTGCGCTTATTTGTTTAACTTGTAGTCGCCTCTTTTTTCCTGTTTGAGTTCAATATGCCTTGACAGGTTTCGGGATGCCAACAGCGATGATCCTATCGAGTCAAATTTGAATAATTTCACATGGCACCAAGGTAGCGACCGGCGTCGTGTGCTGTATAATACTGCCTGGGAAAAAAAGCCCTAAAAAAGAGCGAAGTGGGGCATTGCATGTGATTTTTCACATGTGCTGATCTTTGATGAGGGAAAAAAGAATCTCGCTTCCAAATATGCTCACCGGCGTGTTGCTCCCCGAATTTGATGTTTGAAACAGATTGGCACTTTTTCATATCTTGGGGTGAGAATTTTGAGAACACGACGAGAGCAGGGCACGACTTGTGATTTGAGCGGCTGTCACGTCAGGAAGATTGGCTTTGAATTCGGGCTGCACGATATTAGAAAAACGCCGATGTGGTTGTTGAATATATCCATGTCGATATTATTGCGATATTTAACACGTACCTCAAGAAAGGACATTTCAGTTATTTATGAAAAAAATACATGTTTTTTCCCCATGCGGCAAGCTCAACGCTAATTAATTGTAATTACCTCAGATAATAATCATTTTCAAAAGAGAATTTGCCAGATATTTTTCATTATAATTTTACATTTCAACATTCTATACCACAAACTTAACCAAAAAACGAGTCACACTTCATACATTCCAATGACATTTACATGCTCATTCCTTTATTTGGGAATTTCTTACTATTTTACTTTAAAAGTTTCATTTACTTGCCCTGTCAGACAAGTAAAATGATCTCCCACGAACTGGGCCACTTTATGGGGCTACCACAAGTAAAAAGAAAACACCAACTTTGCAAAAAGTCCTGTGCGCATACACATTGTTATAAACAGCACTTACCTCTGTGCCAAGCAACATAAATCTTTTCCTATGTATCATTTATATACATGGATGTCAATAGGAGACGCATGAATGGAAGACATATTGTTCTTCCCAAACGAGACAGGCTTGAAAAATGGCTTGCAAACACCAAGAGAGCAGAGCCCTGCCGACGGTGGGAATGAAAAAAGCTTCTGGATCTATGCTGCCCCCTAGTGAAGGTTGCTTTAGTGTATTGTGTTAGAACAATACATTTCTTTATCTTTTAAATATTTTTCCTGCTGATTGTGCACTACATACAAACTAATATGTTTAGTCATTCGCTGTGTAAAATTAAATGGCAACTGTGGTGATATTGGCACCTAAGTATTCAGCCTTCTTCGAAATCTCTGTGGGCCACGCCGCATCTGGCCTACATTCTCAAACAAGCCTTCCTTCGTACGCCTGAGCCAAGCGAATTTGTCCGACCACTGCGGCTCAAAACTGCTGGCTGGTCTTTTGAGGAAAACATCACTTCCCCCCCCCTGACCTTCCTCATATTGGCTTTGCGTCAGAGCAACATTATTCCATCTGAACTGAACACCTTCCCTCCCTCGTGTCCTGTCCTGAACCCTCGCCTTCACTGCTCCACTGCATTTGAGGCTTACTTTCAAACCTGATCTTATCAACATTGGGGAGAAAACATCATCTGAGGTGTCAGACTTGAATACTAAAGGTAGTTAAGTAGTTATTTGTCCATTTTCTCTCCATGCTGTTTCCTCTCGGTGCTCTTTACAAGGAGATCATATGGACAGTGCCTCGAGATATCCAAGTCCTTCATCTTGCCTCCCAGTAAACATCATTACCACATGCTGAAAGAAGACACATTCGCATCACACGCACACACACACACACACGTGTGAGAGACACTTACAAACTGTTGGTCCAAATCGGCACTTGCAGATTAGCAATGATTATAAACAAGCGGAGAGGATTAATCCTGTGTGTTCTCCATCTACTTTTCCAGTCAGCGAGCCGGGCTAATTATCAAGTCGGAGATCGTTTGTGTAATCGGACATTTAGAAACACAAACATGTGCGCTGGGCTTCTTTTGTTTCGTTCAATACGTCATCTGCTGTTTTTTTTTATTATTATTATTATAAGAAAATCAACTCTGCTTGTTAGTTTGTCGTTCTACTCGTCCTCTTTTATATCTCAGGTTGAGGCCATCCTGGTCAACATCTTTGGTGGAATCGTCAACTGCGCGATTATTGCCAACGGTATCACCAAGGCTTGTCGAGAGCTGGAACTCAAGGTGCCTCTGGTGGTCAGGCTTGAAGGTAGGCAAACTTCTTCTAAGCACAGGGCCCATCACCACTCACGGTGCTGTGGCCAACAAAGATTCGACTCCACTCCATATCTGCTGCGGTCAATTTTTAAACCTTTAAAAAAAAAAAAAAAAGATCTGACCTGCTGTCGGGAACATATTGTAAAATGCCGCCTAATGCACCTTTCTATCAGTGTTCTGAAACGAATAACACCGCACCTTCTCACCTTGATTTTACTGTTGAAACTACACTTATGAGATTATTCATCTTCATTGCAGCCCGGTGTCCCGACACGAGCAGCAGTGCATTTCTCAAACGTGTCACATTGTGCCGTAGCCGTCATTAAGCTTGGCCAGAATAAGAGTCCAGAACAGCACTGATAAGATCACCTTTCGACTTGTGCCTGCTCGAGAACCCGGGAGAGATTGCGACACCAATAGTCGAGAGATCGGGACATGAAAACCATTTCTCGATGGCGGCTGTGAATTAATTACCGCAGTGCAGTTTTCGCATGGCTGCTCCGTGAAATAAAATAAACACAACAGCTGAGTTTTTTTGGGGGGGCTTTCTTCACTTTTTAAACACACTACTATGACTCCAAACACAATTACGAGGGTGTTAAGCTCTCCAGTGGCAAATGCAGTAAGTTGAGCCTGCAGCGCACAACTCCCAAGCCCTATTATCTAAGATGACTCACCAAGTCCAGAAGGTCGCTGCCTGTGGTGGTCCCAGCCATGCTTGTTTGGCTTGGACCCTTATTCACACTATAGTCATTACATCTCCGTTTTCAGCCTTGTGGAGAAGATTGGTTTGGAATCAATCAGCTCAGCTTGCTAGGCTGGCTTGCTGCGGGGCGGTGGGCACAGGCCAGCACTCTTCAACGGGATCAGAATGGATTAACTGGCACACTTTTAATTGGGAAAGCTCTTTTAGAAAATGGCTTGGCTTGATCGCGTTGGCCCAAGAGTTGCGAAGGAGAAGAAGGGCTGAGTCGAGATGCATGAGGTGTTTATGTAGGACGCCGGCGTCTCACTGAACCTCCTTTGATCATTTATAAGTCTGAGAATTTACATATGCACACACACACACACGTGATCCAGTAGATTTGACTTCGCCGCCCTCTTGGGCCAGCCGTACTTTGAAGAAAAAAAAGAAATTTAAAATAGCCCTTAGGGCTCAGCAACAAAGGTAAAAGCTTAGCTGTGGTCCCGGCCTATTAATTTCCTCCTTTGTCCCTTAACTGCCTGTCAAACAACAAAAGAGCGTTCTCCTTCAAAAGTGATTTGGCGTCATTTTTTTATGATATATTTTACGTTAGAGGTCTTTTTTATGAGTTTAAATCGATTCCATCACGTCAGCTACTAGCATTGTTTGATTCAGCACCTCAATCTACTCACATTTAAAATAAACATGAATCCATGATATTGCCATTCTGCATAACATTTTATTTATAAACTTCCTTGCTTGACAGTGTTTATGTCCTCAACTAAAGTCCAAACAATATTGTCCATGTAGGAACTGGTTAATGACTGGCAGCACATCAAAAGGAAAACGAGGTATCACGAGTATCGAGAGTGCATTCTAATGAGCACATTTGATGTTTCGCTCGCGGGATGCTAATAGGAGGAGCACATTTCAAATATTTTCCGATGCAAAGAGAAAACTTCTGCTGCTTGCCACTGATGATTAGGAGGATTAACAGTCTCAACAAGTATGACGACATCGGGTGATGAAAGTAAAGCTCACTAATAGTACAGCGATATGCTATCGGACAGATTCGAGTTTTTCATTTCCGATGAGGAAATTCATTTTAAATGATCAGCATCCGAAGGTCAGCAAGCATCACGGAACAGACCGTTCAACCTTGATGATGGGTTTACCTTAAATCGAGTCTTTGAAATGCTTATAGTGAAACAAAAATGAAATATCAGTAATCATAGTTGTGACTGTCCTTGATTATTTTAATCATGTATTTTTTTTATATTTAAATATTCTTTCTGTCATGACATATCGATACTTTTCAAATAATGCTACTGTTCGTTCGAAAGTCTTTTCAGTTCACTGAAATTTAATCTTGAATGGGGACAAAAGCTTTTCATATTCACGCCAATGCTGTGCGTTGAACTATTCCAGGGCAAAAACATTGTTTGAATGAAAACAGATAATAACAAATTAGTTTCATTTACAGCAAGCGATGAAAGAGGAACATTTGCTTGGAACCAAACCCTCAACCTCAGCTTGTGCTCAAACATGTCCAGCACAGAATAAACTGAAACGTGCTTTTAAATTACTGTTCAGTTCCAGCACCACTCCTCTTCGAGTGCCTTGTGAAACTAAGACGTGATTTTCTCTTCATCACTTGAGACCCTTTGGTAATTTCACCTTTTTAAAGCAGAATGTGCCACATAATTAGGAGCTTCCATCTTTACACCATCTTTGGCACAGCCCCAAACCTTGTTATCCCATTGAAATACTCTAATTGACTCACACATTCAGGTGACATTCTCACAATTCAAATGCTAAATACAGCGCAGACGTGCCAGAAATCTGTTGTGAAGTTACAAGATGGTGTGGTGGAACTTCTCTGGCTGCATTTAAAGACCTTAAGTTGAGCGGGTTTGGAAACATTCGGTAGCTTAGAAAGTTCTAAAAAGTTAGCCAACCCAATATGTGGGTTCAGGAAAAACTTGAGATTACAGTTTTGACTAGTCATATGAGAATATGCAGACATTGAGAAAAGAGAGCTCATCCATTTTTTTCTGTCCTACGATTGTGCGGCCTGCCGCAAAAGGAGACATTGGAGAGTCGGTCTCCAGCAGCACCCAGTGGCTGCAGGTGAACACGCAGCCATCTATGAAGTCACGCTCTTGGAAAGACTCCACACACGCTCAGCCAGTTCAATTCCGCTGCTGTCAGCCGTCCGAACTCAAACACACATTCACAAAAACGGCAAATAATCGTCTTCTCTGTTCGCACACAGATGCGGCAGTAACCAAACAGTGTCATACACAGTCCACACTTCATAAATATTTATGGGATGCGGGAAGAGCAACGTCGTGTTGATTTACTTTATCTCACCACTGTAGGCACTCGCAGTAGACATTTGTCTATAATAAATGCAGCATGTCATGAATAATAGATTTGCCTGGGCCATATATGACGTACTTGTTTGTCTGGAGTTGTTCTGGCAAATTGCTTTTAATGACGGGAAATCTTCCTTGCGGTGATATTAAGGCAATCCCATAGAAGTTCGTAAATTCCTCCGTCCAATCCGTCTGCCGCTTTTCTATGTGGATGCGAAAATATTCATTGTCACCTCATCTTCCCGTTTTGTTTCCTCGAGGAAGGCCTCTTCCTGCTTTTATACTAATTAATTACACTGTAGAATTGATTGTTTGCAGTGCACAGTGTTTGGAATTACTCATTATCCAGCTGGACAAAAGAGATGAAATATTAGGCGTTAAGTGGCACGGCTAATGCAATTCCTGACAAAAGCTCTATTGATCAGGCTGCCGGGGCCCCGCAAGCACTCACAAACAAACACGCACACACACACACACACACACACGACTTTGGTTACATCATGTGAAACCCGCATGTGTGAAAGCGGACGTAGTGGATTTTATGTAAATATCTTGGGACAGAGCGTATGCAAAAAGGCTTTTTTTTTTTTTTTTTTTAAGTGGGGGGTCATTGTGCTACATGAAGGTCTCGGCATGAGAGCATCAGAGCTGGTTTTGCTTTATTGAACCTTTGTTCTGTTTGGCCCCCTATCTCATTTGGCGATGCTCCACGGGCTTCCTGGCTGGCTCGCCATGTCCTTCCATCCACAGCGGCACCCCTCCGCCCCTGTGTTGTGACACCCTTGTCAGCTTTGTGTTTCCTTTCATAGAGTGCTGAGCAGCGCTCAGAGGCAGCCGGTCGAGACTTGCTGGCTCATGTGTGCATGCGTGTGGATTCTATTTGTGTGCGTGTGTGCATGCGCTGGCGTACGAGGGTCCCGGGCCACCATGTCAGCCAGCATCTGCTCTCCTCAGTTCATCTTGCAGCCAGCGGAGCACATGCAGACAAACAACTGCAGTGTTTGCTGACAAAGAAACTACACTTGACCCATCTGTCATTTGCGCCCGAGTCCTTCATTATGTTTAGCGACTGCCTCTGGAAGCCATTTTTCCCTGTACAAAGAAATGTTGTCGATGCCACTACTGAGTATTCTGAAGGCCTTGGGCAATTTTCATTGACATGGCAATTGATTTCTTTTCTCGCTGTGCGTTGTAGGGACCAACGTGACCGAGGCCAAGAGGATCCTGAGCGAGAGCGGCCTGCCCATCACGGCCGCGGACAATCTGGACGACGCTGCCAAGAAAGCAGTGGCCGCCATCAAGAAGTAGAAGAGCGCCATTTATCTTCCGCAGCAACCTCCAGGTGGCCTTAGTATCGGCGCGCGTTCCGTTCCGGTCGGAGGGCTGACCTCAGTCCAGAAGCTCTTTCAATTTTTTTTTTTTTTTAGTGCAGCTGTCATTAGCACTACAGATCGTCAGCTATTGAGCCAATCGTTTCTCCTCCCTCATGTGCCGATGTTGCCTGTTTGCACCTTTCTGTTTGCTACTTTAAGTGTCGCTGAATATTATTCACTTTTCATTTACACCTCGGTAGCAACACACGGTGAAGATTACAACCACAGATTAGACCGAGCCCAAACACTTTGAACCATTCCGTTTTTTGTGTTGCTCTCCTTTTGTCACGCTGCCACCCTTTTTACGTGCATTTGATTCGATTTGTGCTTTTTATGAAGATGCATTGCCAAGCCTCGAATAATAAGTCACCTTATCTTTGAGAGGGCTCAGAGGCGGCCTATCGCACTGCCATAATTTCATGCCGCTTGACTTGAGCAAAGACAAACGCTAACTGCCGACGCTAAATCATTTTTGATTCTTTTTGTTCCCATCAGTGCATCCATCTAATAATGCCTTATCTCTGTCGCTCACAACAAGTATATAAAACCAGAGTGCTGTGAATTTTTTACGTCAGGTAATATTTGAGGATTTGTTCTTCACAAAATATTCAATGAAGTCTGTACTATTGTTATTTGTGGCAGTTTGACCATTTGGAACACAATTACAAATTCATTGTTTTATCGATTTTTAGTCTGATTGTGCGGTCGAAATAAAATCTAAATGGTTCCAGACACAATGCTCAGTTGCTAATTCGAGTTTGCGTGAATATCTTCAACGGAGACACTCTGGCGCTTAATACGCATAAGTGCCAAATAGCTGGACTTGATTTCACTCAAAGATCCAATAGCAGCTAAAACCTCCTCTGAACAAACATCCAGTCTACATTTTGGTTAGACAATAATAGAAGTTTGAGCTTCTACTTTTACTTTTGAATGACACTCACAAGCTCCTAGCAACTCCCTCTTGCAATTTCCCAATCCAACTCCCAAGGCAGACTTGAGCAAAGTGAGTGCCCTTGGTGGACTTGATGGAGAGTTGACGGAGACTTCCTCCTGACAGCGGCGCTGACTCCATGATGGATTATCTGTCAGTTCAATCGGAGAGGAAACTGCTTTGAGTACTATCTGCATGGAAAATGCCAAATAAGTTGTTTTTGTGCACGCACCAGAGAGGAACCCTTCGCGTCACACTGAACTTTTGACTTTCTGCTCTCTGGAATAATTCAAAACCACTCCAGAAAGCTCCACCGCTACTTGCAGCCGCCATTTATTTTCCCCTACACGTGACACACCGACAAGCCACACGTGCAGGAAGGAAAGAGTCTTATTTTCTTTCTCCCGTCTTATTTTCCGTCACCCCTGTAGAAGAGCCATCTGAAAGCTCAAAGTCGGAAAGGTGTGTAGGGCTCATTTGAGCTTCCCTCGTACTTGCCAGCCAAGCCGTAGAAATGGACTGAAGGGTTCAATAATTGCCTTATTTCATGCTCTTGGCTGCGTGTGTCAGAAAGCTCTCGGCTGATGGATTGGACGGAGGAATTTAAGGCTTGTTAAAGCAGCCTTCTCAGGACCTGATATTGTTTAATTCAGTGTCAAGCTGGAGGTCACAATGAAATGTGCACACTGATTTACTGAGCAAAATTAGTGCCGCTCCGTCATATAAATATAGATGAGGGGGGAAGAAGCTTTGGAGGTCAGCCTGAAGACTTCTGTCAAGCGGCCTTTTAAGCGCACTAAATACACTTTGTAGTCGGGGGGGAGGGGGGGGGAGGACTCGATCTCGATGGCCCTCGGAGCAAAGGGTGCTCATCTAATTAAGATATTTATTATGCCAAGGCAGTTTTACTCATTTTGGCGGCTCACTTTGTCTTGGCAATTGTTGGTGTTTCATCAACACGGTGTTTTGCGGCGACTATTAAAGATGACGTCACGTGGATGTAAATTGAAGGAATGAAGAATGGGGGTATGTCGATACCGCGCTGCCACGGGGGGAGGGGTGTTGCGCTGGCCTTGGCTCGCAAATGGACAGAAAAATCCATTTCCTTCTTTCCAAAACTTGTCGGCCGATGACTCTGACTGGAGGACTTGGAATCGATTCAAATGACTTTGCCTGGAGAATTTGAGTGAGGTTGCGGACAGGATTAAAGAGCTAATCATGATCATCAGCGCACCTCCGCAATCTTCATTTTTGCCGTGACAATCTCTTGTTTTCACCTTGTGCGCCGGCAGCGGCTGCCACGCTTTACTGATAGATTCAGAGTCGATATTCATTTTCTGTCTTGAGCACTCATTTTGTGTTCAGCCTGGAATCATCCTTCACTTTTTCTTGTCTTTCCACTTAGCCCGTCTGAGTCACTTCAGCAAGATATGTTTCGTACTCGCAACAGAGAATCCTGACAAAACTTTTAGTTCAAAATAAAAAGTTAATCTCGTTACAAAATCACATGACTGGCAGTGGCGCAAGTTAATTTTTGACTCCTAATTTGCTTTCAAAGATTGTTTGTTTTTTGTGTGCAGGGAAGGCCCGACCTGGATGCCGCAGTTCTTAAAAGCTCGTTTAGTGCGACCTCTAAAACGGCAACAATTAAAAAGTGGCCCAGATGACACAATATGCTTTGGAATCACTCGCTAATTACGCTGCCGAGTTACCGCTTGCTGTCACCTCACAATAAAAACCCAGGCGTAATGAGCCGAGACACTTTATTTAGTTTTTATTGGTTTTTTTTTTTTTTTTTTTTTAAATAGACGTGATGGCGTGCGTGAAGAGTTGTATCATCGCAGCCGCGTTTGTGTGTACACACACACGATAACACGATAAAGGTGACTTTGACGCTTAACAGCAATAACTAACATTCCCTCTACCGTCTCGTATTCGAGTGGAATAAATTAAAGCAGCTTGTGCGTGCAGTGTAAAATATTCTAGCTCTGATTGCAAATTACAAGGCAGCACGATGTAATCGGAAATACTTTTGTGACCGTGTCAATTTTGCGTTAACTGTGCATGTTGGAATCTTTATATATTATATTCGTACCTTGATATAAAGTGTTGCGTGTGTGTAGTTCACTTGAATTTAATTGATTAGAAAAGATTTATTACCTGGATGTCATTTCCATAGCTGAAAACCAGATGCTTGGTGTTGCTGTACGTGTGTGTGTGTGCGTTTTGTGTGTGTGTGTTGGGGGGGGGGAGTGTATAATGTTTACAGGGCACACTCTCCTTCGATGAACACATTACCCACATCCAAAG
Source organism: Syngnathus typhle (assembly GCF_033458585.1). Taxonomy (NCBI): domain Eukaryota; kingdom Metazoa; phylum Chordata; class Actinopteri; order Syngnathiformes; family Syngnathidae; genus Syngnathus; species Syngnathus typhle. The sequence goes on from NC_083748.1 coordinate 10,261,017, forward strand.
GATATTTCAAACCCTTCCCCTTTGTAAAATTCTCCATTACGTGGGTCAATAGAGGGCAATGGGAGAAGAATAAATAGGCCCAACGCCTCCTTTGCCTCCACACACACACACACACGCACACACATAAGCTGACACTTTCTGTCAGCCCATTTGATTGCCTGTTAGCAAGTCGACAAGTGCCCTTTTTCGCCAAGAAGCATTTTCGCCGCCATGTCAGATGCTGGGATATTAATGAATGCACAATGACAGTGCTTAAGGGACCACGGCGCCTTTCTGCCTAGACAAATTTTCCCGCAGGTCACTTTTGTATGACAGCAAAGAAAAGGAGATACGGAAACAAACAGGTGCGGGGTCAGAAACTCATCTCCTCTCCCAGATTAAAAACTCATCTTTCAAAGCAGCGCCGCGTTATTGAGGCTGAATCTCAGAGTCCTCGCATGCAAATTGAGGTGGGACGAGGCGGCGCCGGAGACGGGACCACGCCGTGCGGCTCTGCCTCCAATTACCTCTGTGAGGATTACTGAGAGAGAAAAAGGCCAAAGGCTGCATTTGCATCTAAAACACTCCTCGGGACTTTTGGGGACGGAAAGGTCGCCCGTGTACACACTCTCGAGTTTGCTCGCCGATAACGTTCACGTTGTAAATTGTACTTGAACGTCATGACAGGATGCGTTTTGCTCTCCTTTAAAAAGACTTTGCCGACGGCGGAGGAATGACAAGTTTGCCGTGCGCCGCTGCGCTTAAATACTCGTGATGTGACCAAATGCAAGGGGGTGAAAGTGGGATGAATTCACACCTCATTAAAAGCCCCGCTTCTGATGCCTTTTTAATGAAATGCACCCCAGCAGAGCAAAGCCAGACGGCATAAAATGAGAGCCATTTTATCTGCTGTTTTTCCTCATTAACCTTAAATTATGCAAACCAGTAGAGTTCACATTCGAGTTTGCGGGGAGCTTCGGCTCGCTGCTCCTTTCACCAGTTCTCCATTTCTCCTTCCATCATGATGCTAAGTACCAACTGTTAGCGTTATTTGGCACGGCGAAAAAATGTGAGGTGGTAGGAGCGAAAACGACGAATCGTGACGGAGCGGGGAAAAGACAAAATGGTGGCGCTGTAGTATTTTATTTTAACATTGCTGGGAGATACTAACTTAGGCGATGAGGTCCTGCATAGCCGTTTTAAACTTAATTACGTTTCCTAAGAGTCATCCATCTTTTTTTTTTGTTGTTGTCAAATAGCAAAGCAGTGGGAGATGCCTTCAAAGTATCTTTCAACCCTCATAAATCAAATCGTCGGGCGTCATTTCTCAAGTGTCTTCTGCCTGCGAGAGCTTTTGTTCTCGTGTATTAAACTTGATGTGTAGTTGGATGACAAATTTCAGAAACACGAGTCTCTCTATCATAATCCAGAGTCCTTTTGCATATTTAAAAAGAAAAATTATATTGATCAATATTTTGCACCATGTGCACTTTTTTTTTCCAAATACTTTGAAATACTTTTTAATATATTTTTCAAATATTCTAATAAACCACACACAGGCAAATTGATTTCACCCGAGAGCTGCTGATTATTGTGTTCCTTTGTCAAGTTATTAATTGCTTTCCAATTATTGAAACACCTATGCTACATTAGGTGGCTAATTTTCCGAGTGAACTGCAGCAGATGGACGCAACGGTAGCGGAAACGAGCGTTCTGTACCTCAGCATATTAGCGACTCTCCTTCAGCATTAGAGTGGGAACCATTTTATGATAAGCGGACTTTTAGCAAGGGTACACAAATACATTGATGACCCATATAACTGTTAACACGCTCTTATTTCTGATATGTTTTAGTTAAATGATGGATATTCAATTAGCGGTGAAGGCCAGTCTTCCGTAAAGTGCTGCTTGATTATATTTTGTGCATTCATAAGTGTGTGTGCTTGTGCACGCCAAGCTTGATAGCAAATAGGCGCCAAATGATTCAGACACATTTAAAAGCCTAATGGGAACTATCTCCCCTAATTAAGATGTATGAATAATTCAACTGGTGGCACGCTCATTAGCATTCCATCATTCCTCCACGACCATGACGGCGCACACGTTAGCTTGTTATGGCCCGAACATGGATAGCTGCACGTCAATGTACCAGATGCCTCGGCACTGTCATTTGTTTGGAAAACGGGCTCTTGGAGCTTTTTCTATGTTCTTTTTTTTTTTTTTTCTTATGATATGGATTGCATTGCTTTGAACACTTGATTTAAGCGTGGAAAAGCCCCACAGTTATTGCCTCCCTTTCATAATAATTCATTAAATTTAAATTTGTATAGCGCTTTTCAAGAACCCAAAGACGCTTCATAGCGACACTTTAATTATTAGTAAAAGGAATAAATTGTTAAGATGGAAATGAATTCTGGATAAATTGGAGCGCTCCTCTCTACACTGTCTCGTAATTACGCTAACATAACATTTATTATTCTACTTGCAAGGTGTTTAGCGCTGGGTGGAAGTAGCTCGTTTAATGTATACACTTTGAAAGCGGCTTAATTGCAGCTACTTGTTAAAATGACATATATTAGTGGTGACACGGATAGTATAAAAATGGCTTCGGCGACTGTTTCCAAATGGCAACGTATTTGTTTAATGCCGACACACACAAATGGCTAAAGAAGAAAAAAAGCCCCCCTGTGGGTCTCAGACTGTGTGAGTGGATGCAGCCCCGGGGAGCCAGACCGAGGTTTGGTGGCGTCTTTGTGCCGGGGTTAACCTTGGCTGCGAGCTAAGCACACAGCGAATGCTCTGAGGGGACCTTCAGCCATCAGCTGCAGCTTTTCATATACTGCTCCACTCCTGCGGGAGAGCAGACACAAACACAACTATTGATCCACTGTCATACTCTCACACACTCCTCCTTTCAGCTTTGCTCTCTGACTGGCTTCAGCGTGTGTGTGTGTGTTGTGTGTGCGTGTGTGTGTCAGGTTAAAAAAGTGGTCACAAATCCCATGATGTGATGTGTGGAGGATCAATGTGTTATTGGTGCCCTTAGTATCCAGTGGACTTTGGCTTTTGCATTATATTTCTGTTGATTCTATGTGAGTCTATTCATAGCTTGGTCTGTCATGAGGACGATGCATTAAGAGAATATCTATGGTTGGCCTTTTTTTTTTATGTCACCCTAACTGATCTCATGGGATGAATAAGTTAAGAGATGTAGAGTGACACTGTCAAATGTTATGGAGTTTTGTTTCATTGTCAAGAAATTCAAATTTTCTATATCACCTGTCGTCATAAGGCCGCGGTTGATTTTGTGCGGGCAACATGTCATGTTGATTTTTTTTTTTTGCTGAGTGTTTGTTCCTTTGAATTTTGAGTTTTTTTAGGGGTTATTTTATGATTTTTTCTTCCTGTGACAATATTTCAATATTTGCGACATGTCCCCAAGTATTGAAGATGCGTATACAGAAATACATATGTTGTGTGAAAAAGGGTTAAACAGTGGATAGGGAAAAGGATTCCAGAAAAACTACTATGGCTTCCCCACATTGCCTGTGGACTAAATAAATTTCCACATTATCAATATCATCCATACTTCCCAGTGTTGAGCTCGGAGGTAATCCCAAAGTGTCGGATTTTAAAAAGGGTCTTCTTCTTTGCAGTCTCATGAGAGGGAGCTTAATCCCTGAAGTGAGCTGCATATCTGTCCCAGCTCCGTCGGGGCGTATACACACCAGATGTCAGCTTGGACAAAAAGGTGCATTAATCATTTTTTTGTCCGATGAGCGTGGATATGTCTGTAAGACACGAGGCAGGCTTTGGGGGGTTGAACGAGAGACGTGGACAATGCAGCTCTTGACACAAGGAGGGATGTAGTCCTGTGAGGTCCGACTGTCAGAAAGGAAGTAAAAATAGAAGAGGATACTATACAGTTACACGCCATGTGTATCTTTTACCCTGTCTGAGTGGGGGCTGGTGGAATCGGTGACATTGGGCGCCTGACGTGTGAGCGGGTTGAGCTCATTTTTCTCAATGTCAGCCCCCGTCCCCTCTGATGGATCCCGGGGCCGGAGAACTGAGGAGGATCGGTCCGAGTGATTGATGACTGCGGCAATACTTGTTAACTTTGCTGTGATTTCCCCCGACCGGCCTTACATGACAGCTCTTCCGCTGTCAGGTGGACATCTGAATTTGGCTCCGCCGCCACTGGCAAAAAGCTCTTTTATGCCAAAACGGTGGGAAATCACTACAAAACGGATTTTGAGTATTTTATTTTTGAGTGTAAACTATCAAACTATCATTGAAAAATCCAACACTATTATATAAAATGGCAATTATGCTAATGGTTTTCCACAACTTAAAAAAAAAAGAAACAGGCCTCCATTTATTTAAAATGATGTTCACCTTGACGCAGCTGCAGGAGAGGCATCGACTCCTCAATTAGCACCTTGTCCAAAACTCCACATGTTCAATTTCCTCTCTCACAACAGGCCTGACGTGTAAACACTTCCATTGTACTTCTTTCTCAGACTTCATGCTGCTGAGGTGTTTTACCCACAGCAGGTTGTTTACAGTGGAATGCTCTTCTAGCCAAACCTCACAATGAATTTAGGATCATCACGCTGTGACTCTCTGATGAGTCATCAAGTTTGCGGAGTCATGCTTCTCAGCACCGGCCGTGACCATCTGGACCTGTGAAAAGCTCCCTCCATGTTTCGTGCTCTTTGCAGACATGCCCCGCCCTCTTTTTGCCTCCTGGCCACTTGTCAGGTAAGCAAAGCTGCACCTGTCCGCCCGCTCGCCTGGGAGGAGGAATAAACGTCTGCTTAGTTGGGGAGAGCGTAATTGGCCGCACATGTTCATGCCAAGCAAATAGTTCTAGCTGTATAAATGCAGAAAAATACATATTGGGTAACATTCAACTTTTAAAAAAAAATAATAGAATTAGAAAGACTATATTGTCAAACTAATTTATTTACAATTTGAAAACAAAGGTATAACTGTTGTACATTTTAAAAAAAATGTGTGATGCTTTCTATTGTACTTGATTTTTAATTTCTCAGTTCTTGCAAGCTCAATTTGACTGAGGATCGATTCAATTGTTTCAGTTTATTTCTCATATGCAGAGCTTTGAAAATGCAAACATGCAGTTGGACCAAATTGAGGCGGAAAGGACAAAAAGCGAGGGGGTGCAGGCGTTCAACGAGCCTAGTTTTCCCCGTGTCTTGCCCATCAGAGCCCAATCAAATATTCTATTACTGTACATTATTCTCCAATTTCTGCTCCCATCAGCCTCAGGACCCAGGGGCCATGCGAGCACTGTCTGTGGAGGAAGTGTTTCCTCTGCAGCCATCTGCGGTGATGGGAGGACATATTGGAAATCAAAGCGGCAACAGGAGGAGGGCGCAGAGTGCAGCTCCCTCGGCTCCGGACGGGCTCCTCTTTGACCACGAATCGCTATGCGGAAGAAGAGGGCAGCCGTGTCTTGCTGGTTAAGAAGGCGGCCTGGCTCCAGTCTGCCTCTTGGGACCTTCCGGTGAGCACTCGAATGCAAAAACCTTCAAATTGCTCTTGGGGTGTGCAAGACAGTGATGTGTTAATGTGACTTACAAATTGCATATGCGAAGTATGAAATTCATGACGTAGATAACCATTTTATAACAGAAAAATCTCCAAAACAGGTTTTAATTCAGATCAAAACCAAATTAGTTTTTGGATGTCTCTATTAAAAAGCCACATCAATCATTTAAGTAAAAGAAAGTTGAAAAAATCTGCTAAAATCAGATTAGAAATTGGACCAGGACACAGAATATTAGTTTAATCTCGTGTGGGAATTGGATTTATTAAATCTGTCCGCTCTCTACAAGGGCCTAGCTGCGGTTAAAAAAGTTCAAATAAAATCTCCCCCAAAAATCCTTCAAGGGATATTTCCCCAAGCCTCCTCTCATATCTGTGTAATACAGATGGGCTGTGTCGTGGTGCCAGCATAGATACGCCCTTGCTGAGATTAAGAATGAATCAAGAGGGCTAAAATAAGAAATGTGGAGTTCTATCACAACCATATTTTGCTCGGAATGTCTTACAAGAAAACCCCACTCCAAAAATGTTGACTTGATTAAGCCGTTCTTTTCAATTCTTTTTATTCTGAAAACGTGACTTAACCAGGAAAAACTCCATGAATTGGATTAAAATGTGTTTTATGCACTTTAGAAGAGGCTTTTCTCACCTCTGGATTGAAATCTTCTCAAGTGTAAAAGTGACCGTCACGTGACCTCCTCATGGCTTCATAATGTCACTTTTGTTGTTGTCTGAGATAATCCTAGAAATACTTTGAAATAAAAACAAAAGTGGCAGAATAACAATAAATTGCCCATTCCATTAAGATCAATGAAGAGCCAAAAAATGCACACACGTGCGCACACACCTCCCAGCTGGAAACTCAGGGTGACACACCAAGCAGCGTGACAGGACAGCAGGGGCCCTGCAGTGAGGGGTCAGTAGGACAGCAAAGGTTAGTGAGCGGAAGGGTGGGTGGTAGGGGGGGGGGGGGGGGGTGATATTGTGCATCTCCTGTGGCCACTAATGGTGGCCAGGCCTGAAGATCATGCCAAGGGCACTATGGGCGGCTGTATCCAGCCAACGTTTCCGCATGTGTGTATTTAGCTCACGGACCATTTAACGATAGCAAAAGTATCCACTTTGTGTGCACGCTTATACACATGTGTGTGTGTGTATGACTCACCTGTGACCGACCGTGTTTGCTTGGAGGCAGCTCTTTGTCTTTGTGCTGACAGTATGAATATGATCAAACGCTTTGCGCCTCCACTTTGTCTCCACTGAGGCCGAGAGCTTCACCAGCGATAAGCATCGCTCCGTTAACACACACAAGCATCTTGGCTGGTGGATTCTTTTCAAAAATGTTCTAGATAAAGTTAAATGTTGAGAAAACAGGGTCAGTGTGTCTTTGGGCGAAGGTGGTAGAATGTGATTTTGGTGGATTTGATGAATGAGGGGAGCTGCTTCAATTGGCTGGGAATTAAGTCGGCTGTGTTCACTCCCACAACGGCGCAAACACAGTTATTAAAAAAACTAAAAGAAACACTGAACATTGGTTGGAAAGGATTTCAATTTACAGTCTTATATATTTTTGGGGGTTTTTGGTTTTGTGAAAATTTCCTAATTTCCCTAAATTGGGAACCACCAAGCTTGATAACTCCAGCGCCAGCCTGATCTATGTGGTAGCAGGAAGATGAAGGCAGGCGGCCGACTGCAGTGTTTGTCCTCCTCCCCTCATGATATCATATTTCTCAGGCTGTTTATGCTATTATGCCGACAACTGTGGACTGAAATATGGACTTTGGCTTGAGTCCCAGGAAGGCATGTGCTGCTGGAGTGATTTGCAAAGCATATAAGCAGCCTGTAGCTTGTTGGGCTCGATAGACGAGGAACATATGTACTTGTCAGGGCTCTTGTAATCTAACGCATGGGCTGCTAGGAAGAATGGAGCTGCTTCTCTCGTGGCTATACATACATACATAGTATATATATATATACACACACATACGCACACACTGTCTCCAAAATCTTCGGTTATTTTAGATTTATTTGAAGTGGAGGAAATCTCCGTAATGAAAATCTTCGTACTGGATCTGTCTTTGACCCTCACCGCAAAGTGGAAGTTACAGTCTTTGACTTCCTGCAAATTCTCACATCAGTGCAATGCATCGATTTCATTAGTATCACCTCCTCCTCGATCAATGACTCCCCAGACTGGATTTTGCATCATGGACATGCTTTTAATAGGCTGTTTGTCTCAATCGTGAATGAATTATACTCGTTATAAGAGACGAGGGGATGCGCCGGAGGAGACGATAGTGCAGCTTTTGATTATGGAAATAATAATGAGGGAAATCCTGTCCACCTGTAAAAAGTCTGAATATGACATTTGGCACCGACTGGCTCCAGTGATGATTTTTCTGACCTTGATCTGCCCTTCGTCTCCAGTAGCTGCAACTTAATCACAAAGCTTCAGTACATCGTGTCTCTTTCTTCTCCGATTCTTCCTTTATCTTTCGACTTCCTGTCACTGTCCCATTCGCCTTCTGGCACTGCTGGCATGAGCACTGAACCCCCCCCCCCTCCTTTCTCCCAAACTCCTGCAAATTCATTAATATGATTTCCATAAAGTGAGCATTCTCTGGTGCGCCAAGGAGGCCGCTCTAAAATAAGCAGTGTTGGTGACAGAGCCAATGCGTTATGTGTGGCAAAGACCCGGAGGGGCTGCTGGGTGGGGAAGGCGCGAGGTCCCCGGGGGGGCCGCTGGCCTGGAAATGACACAGAGTGAGGGAAGAGCCCCCGTAGCCCTGAATCACTCATCTCATCTGCAGGGGAGAGGAGGAAGGACAAAGACGCAATGCCCCGCCGCGGGCCACAAACACGCCGCACACTCAACCTCACGCGAATAGAACATTTAGTGGGTGATTTTTAAATACTGTATAGCTTTAGAAGGGATTACGCTAGGATGATATGGGATGAATGTGGTTTCGGGACCTCGAGGGCCACTTTATTCTTCGCTACTGCTATTGTCCAATGACAGCTTTGTAACACTACGTTGTGCCATTTTTACTGTGGTCGCACAGTGTGTTGTATTCTGCATGTAACGGATTCAACATTATTTAAATGTATTGATTTATTATTTTAAACTGAGTGCTGGAGTTTTGAACTGACACCAGACAGTTGATAGTTATCCGAACGACATCGTGTTGAAAAATGGAGTCGCTAAACTCGCCAGAAGTCATTTCTGCTTTGTAAAAATATCGATGTGGTAGTGTGGAAACTCGTCCTTTCACCGTTCCACATGAAAATGCTTTCAAGCTTAAGGGAAACAGTAGACTGCTTCCAAAAGGTTTCGGTATCGGTCGTCCTCATTTGGGTCAGTGGCGTGATAGTTTATTTCAGTTGACTTTTGCTCTTTATTAAATAAATCTAAGCGTTAGAATGCGTAGTTGCCGAAGTTTAAGGATAGTGATATTTCGCAGAAGTTTTATACATTTATGAGAACTGTTGTGTCAAATGAAATTTTGTTTTATTCATCTGTGATTGCTGCTTGCATTGATTTTTTTTTTTTTAAGAATTTCAATTAATCTAAAATCCAACAGTTCATCTTTCAGTAAAAAGGGTTCAAGGGTTTAAAATTTGCTTGGTAAAAGCAGTGAATGAAATAAATAGGTAGTGAAGGGAAGAGATGTTTTTTTCAGATGTCCCAGATGCATATTGAAGTTGCAATTGAAATTATTTCCCGGAACCTCGTTTCATTTCTAGCTAGCCGTAATAATTCCCATGAATCATTAATTTCAGTTCACGGGGAAATTCAAACAGTTTCCAAGAATAATGGAAAGACAAATGTGAAAAAAGTCATGACGGATAATTCAAATATCCTCCAAAGTAAATCCTTGCTTAATGTTGAGTTTGTGTCGGCCATTCGTGAGCTGTGAAATCATCCCTATGCATTTCCTCCTAGCAACAGAAATACACAATTTAAACACCATACAAATGTTTAGGCAAAGTGTGACCGCAGGGGTCCTTTCGGCAAAACCAGGAGCACCCGATGGGAAAATTACCTTGAAACATCCACATAACGCCGCCCTCCCATGCTCCATCCTAGTTACCGCCATGCGAGCCATGCAAATCTGATTGGCCGTTTACGCCGGGAATTTCATAACCACCCAGCACTATTAATTACTCCTGCAAGATCGCTGTTCTATTTGATATGCAAAAGGCGTCGAGGCCATTACCAGCCTTGTGTTTCAGCTCCAGCCCTGCGTGTCTACGGTAATCAAATCTAAACGTTGACAACAACACATTCCCTAATCAATATGGCATGGGAGGGATCCTTTTGATGGTGCAATTTTAATCTGTCTCCTCTCGTGTGTGTCTTAATCTGTGTCAATATCCTGTTAGTGTCCCTCCCGAGCAACTCTATTAATTTTTTTTCATACGCTCATTGGCTTTTCTTTATTCCAAGCCTGTCTTTTGTGTGCTGTTGTTTGCCAACACATTAGATGAAGTGGAGTCAAATCCAATTACCACACAAGGTTGTTGTTGTTTGGTGACGCCAAGTATCTTCTACCTTTTACGGAAACAATGTTGTGTTGTGGCAGTTTAGCTCACAACGGAAGTAGGACTAGATGCAACACCTCAAGTGTGATCCAGAGAGGATGGAGTGCGAGGTGAAGTGAGAGATAGTGAGTAGGGACCATCGACAGGTTGAAAAGCGGGCCTTCGCTTCATCAGTGGAGCAACGCTGACCTCTTCTGGCAACACTACGTCAGAATTTTTTAATTCTGCTGCCCTGAGACTTCCTCTCACTGCCCAGTGGCTTTTAAAATGGCTTTCTTAAATCATTTGCCTGTGAGTGAGGGGGGAATATAAATCAAACCAGAATCAGGACCAGAAATAATGAGGAGGAAAAAAAAAGAAACACCAAATGCAGCGCCAATTACCGGCTCTGGTCCTACATTGCTCTTGTAAAAATGTAATCAATCACTTGCTCCTACATGGACCACCCACAATGTGGTCCACAGTTTAACGCCCCGCAGCCGAAGGTCGCCAAAGGGGAGGTCATGGCGTTCTTAATGAAGTCGCTTCAGAGCACAACTTGGAGATGGGGAGAGAGGTGACAGCGGGATTTTACTCATCCATATCCATAAAGACATTTGTCTTTCATTTCACGGCCCCCCTGGAGGAACTCCATTCTCCTCGAAAACCTTTCAGGCAGGCGCTGGGGATGCCACCTCACGCTAAGAACTGTGCCCCAGGGATCCCGGCAGGCCGAGGCGTGCTTATTAATGTCTCCCGGTGGGCAGCACGCACAACAAAAGCAAGTGTAGATGCTGCCAAAGAAGTCTGGGCATACAGGCGCATGGAAATCACACATGCATGACAATCGCTGGCAGAAATGTCAATGTTTACCTGCAAACAGAAGAAGCCAGGAAATGACTTGTGGAGATTGGCTGAGGTTTAAATATGGTGACTGGAGCTTCTCAATTATGGACCCCAATACGCGGAGGACTCGAGACAATTCGACGTTGCCTAAATTTATTGTAAATAACACTGTGCAAATTTGCTGTTGTTATGGAAAAATATTCAAATCACAATTAAAAATTGGCTCACAGCAGCTGGAATAAAAAACAGAGGGAGGCCCAAATGGAAGTTGGTGCTTATGAATCTTTACCAAGATGCAGGGCCAACGCTACATTTTCAACAGCTGACTGTCTTCATCAACATGGGCTGGAAATAGTTGCATTGACCCCGCAATGAATTAACAGTACCGAGCTGGACTGGCCGTCGGGCGTAGCCGTCAGATGCCCGATGGGCCGGCGTCTTTGGGGTCTTTTGAATTATTACTCTGGTGCTTGTGCGTTACTTCCGAAAATTCATTTCTCACTCCCTAAATAGTTTTCCATGGTTTCAGTGTACAGTACATACAATTGAGTGTGATTAATTGAATAGTTTGCCAACAACAATCGGCCAAAAGGCAAACAATGATTCCCAGTTCCATTTGGTGACCCACAATTTGTTCCACTAAATGCAATCAAAAATGATTACAAATCCAAACAGCTATTCCATGTGTGTTTGGGTGTGTTCGTATCCCAGCGCCATCCTCGTGTTCTGTTCTGGCATGCTTGACGTAGCATTGCAGTCCTTCGTAGTGCCGGCGTGCGTTAATGGCCTTGGCGCCCCCCGTACACAGTTAACCCACACACCCAGCTGGCTTAATGGTGCACACGGACCGGACAGAACAGATGCCACTCACTTCGGCTGGCCAAAGTCACCCAGCAATCAGCTGTCTAAGCACCTCGAGATCGCAACAAGGAGAGGGATGAACGCTCCGCTGGGTGAGATCGGAGAGTGTGAGGGTGTCGTCACCGTGGCCACCTTTTGCCGTGATTGCCCTTTTTCTGCTCTTCCCAAGTCAATCATCTTTCCAGCCTCCTGCCGTCTGACTGGGAAACACTGATTTGTGCACACGTGTGTGTGTGTGAGATGCTGGATGATGCACTCCATGACATATTGAGGTAATAAAAAGCCACTCCATGGGGACGGCCGTGGCTCAACTAATTAAACACCTCCGATGCGAGCTTATTGCCGTAGAGTCAGCTGCCCGGCCCCTGCACCGAATTTTGCATCTTTTTTGTCTGCCTGAATCACAGAAATGAGAGAGAGGGAGAATATGGTAAAAAGGAGACGTAGCAAGGTCATTGTTTTAGAAAGGCAATTATACTGGTGGGTGGGTGGGTGTGTGTGGTGGGGAAGGGGGCATTTTCTAGCATGCAATGGAAGTATTAAAACGCAGAACACTCAAACAGTCAGCATGACAATCAGAGAACGAAATAATCTCATTTAAAAAATAGGCGGTCGTTTTTCAATGGACTAAATGGTGGGGGGGGGAAAGTGTGTGTGTGTGTGCGTGTGTCAGGCTTGCCAAATGCATGGGTACACTGATTTGGTCTGCAATGCCGTTAGGGTGGACAGGATGCACAAGTCAGCACCTGTCCCTCTCAGCTGTCTCACCATCCATATGTCGACCATTTAAATGAGACACACGGACACTCATGTGGCACACCAAGCGACCCTAGACACATCTGTTGACAAAAACTTTAAAAGGCCAAGTGTGGGGACAGTGAAGAGAGAGAAGGAGCTTCATTTACATGCACTGAAAGCTCACTTGTCTAGTTTCCACGGGAACCGCTTAGTCACGTGATAGGATCCGATCCATGGAAAGAAGTTGCAGTAAAATACGTGCAGGAAATGTTCAACCGAAAATAATGAGTACACATACCGCTGCAGTATATGTATATATATATATATATATGGTAATATACTATATATATATATATATATATATATATATATATATATATATATATATATATATATATATATATATATATATATATATATATATATATATATATATATATATATATATATATATATAATCTGCATTTGTGATCAAAAGGACAGAAAAATCTTTAATATTGAAAGATGACATTTATTTCCGATGTTAATCATCAACATTCGTTCATGTCGCTGATATGAAAACAAAACAAATATGCACTGACAGCATACTAATTGAATTTGTGATTTTTTATTGCGACGAAAGTCTTCCAATTAAAAAACATCAGGTATGTCAAAAATGTAATTGAAAGTCATCCGTCACTTTGGTTTTGATCCTACAAGAGTGGCCGAGAAGAAAATGCAAGCTCCATCATGATTATGATGGCTGTCTAAAACTTATTTCTGGTAAAGAATACTAGAAACATTGCTTTTGAGACTTAAAATTAAAGATTAAAATCGTATTCTTTCGGTTGGCAGGAGAGCTGAGAGGGCAATAGCTAAAGTTAACAAATATAATAAATAAATGAATAAATACAAGACAAAGGAGAGAGTGCAGCGAATGAACAGGCCCGAGGCGGCAAACCTACTGAGCCAGTGCCTCACCTTACTTGGGGACACTTGAAGTCAGGAAGTAAATGATGAGAGGGGGCATAATATCGTAGTGCCCCTATGGGAGCCTGGAGGTGTGCGGTGGCCCAGATTGCTGCAAAAATCTGACCCCGGCGCAGCGGGAGTGATGCTCCGTGAATTAGCATGTCGGCGGCCCGATGCCCTGTCATGGCAGACCCCACGCATACGCATAATAAACGCACTCCATCACCTCACCTCGCTCGGCCCGACCACGCCGCCCAAAGATAGCATATTAATTATAGATGTATGTTAAATGACTTTCATTACCTCCACTGCTCAGCGAGTGGGACAGTGACAGGGATGATGGATGGAAAAAGGTTTGCTACGCCTCCCTCAAGTAGTAAGCGTTCTTGCTTACGTTGCCAAATTCTTCTCAAAACCTTTTGTTCTTCATTGGCCGTCAAATATTACCAGATGTTCTGGCTTTTCCAGAATTGAAAACGTGCCATTAAGAATTTGATCATAATTGCCTCATCATATTTGTATGTATCTTCTCAGTTAGCTTGTACCTGAGTAAAATACTGGTTTGCAATCACAGGCGGAGCTAGATGTTGGAGCGTGGGACTCCCCCACCCTCCCGAAATATGCTTGAACCACTCCCTGGTGCCAGCCCGGATAACTTCCAAGAAACGAATAAAGAAAAGTAAGTAAAGTGTTGTATTGTAGCGTATTTTTAATGACAATGTGTTATTTCAGGTATGTATCAAACTGCTATCCCTTCTCATGAATCAGTACTGAATTAGACGGTCTGTTTCAAAAAGGTTGGTGACCCCAGATGGAAAATGAACCAGAGACTATGTTGATTAAGGAGAGCAGGTTGAATCAACACAACAGAATGCAATAGCACGATTCTGAGTTTCTCAACCTTTATTGAACCAGAGCAGCCAGAAAAAAAAAAAAGCAAACAAAAGTATCAAATCTTGACTTGGGGCCCAAAGGCCACAGTGTGTGCACACATGTCACTGTGAGCCCGTTTCACTGTGGTTTGATTTCATCCCAGCCAGGGAAAGCGTTCCATCGGCGCGTCTCATGCTTGCTCAACAGCGGAGCGCTATCTAATCTTTGTTGCTCTCCAAATCCCATTCAATTTCTTCTCCTGATAGATGCCGGCGCTCTTTGAGCCTCGAGGGAACACATTCTTTCTCGGCTGCTCGTCTCAGACCGGCCACTCGTGTAAGACCGCTCCCGATTCATCGGCTCAGCCGCCGATTGTAAACAAGGCGGATTTGATTCTTACAGATGCAAAGGTCGGGAGAAAGGTGGGTGGGTCATCAACATTCTAGACGCGCTCTCTCATCTTATATGTCGCTCCATCCGTGCGGTCGGTCCGAGTTGTCATGATTATGTTTGGCTTTAATAGGCTTGTTAATTTAAGTGATTGCAAATAGACTCGTTTTATATTCAGTAGAGTCAAATTCATTTCAACCAGTGGTTCTTCACCTTGTTAGAGGTTTCATATGCGCATTCACCGGATTTGTGAAAAATATATGTTTTTTAAATTCAAGACATAGATGGTTTTTTTTTATTGGTGCACAAAATGAGCCGTGGATGAACATCACCTTGTTCAAAGGACAAAATCAACACAATGCATAAACTCACAACAAATTGCATACCTACACGATAAATCAGGTTTGTTCGGACCTCCTCGGTGGAGGCTCTGTCGAACCCCTGAGACCTACTCACCGAACCCCTAGGGTTCGATCGAACCCAGGTTAAGAACCATTGATTTAGACGTACCGAAGAAGTAATTCACAGTCTGGTCACTGACGGAAAGCAAAGGAACCGTTTTACACAGTAAGAGTATCGAACACTTAAAACAGTCAAGTTTGGTTGACAAACACAGTCTCAAAGGTCAAGCAGTAGGACTCATCAGTGCAATGTTGTCAGGAAATGGCACAGAGGAACATATATGGCCTAGTGATGTAAGTACGCTGAAAAAAAAAATGTCGGCTTGGGGGATCAGTGTAACATTGTACTTTTGAACAGTAGAAAGGAGGGGCACGGACTGTAGGTGAAAGGTAACAAGATAATAAAACCTTGGAGCTGTTTTGAGTTATTCAACGTAAGCGCCACTTAGGTCCTGGGAACGATAAAACAAAACAAAAAAAATCTGAGCCTATCTCTGGAAGAATGAAGTATTCCATTTAAATGGAATGTCTTCTAAATAGAATTCATAGTCTATTTTGTTTTTTATACTGCCACATTGGATTTCATTGAACATTAAAAAAATAGGGTAATGTAAACATCATTTGAACCATATTCTAGCCAATTACAATAGACTTGTTAAAAGTGTCAACTTTTAACTGGGATGCTCGCTAGGTCTTCTTTACACTCAAGCACGTCAGACTCCTTTGGACAAAAAGTGTGAGTGAGCCCGCTCGCCATCTCGGCCTGGTCCTGGCCTACTGTGTAATTTGCATTTGGCTGTCGACGCCTTTCTTTTTCCAGCATACGATAGTTGTAAATATTCATGATGAAAAGGAAGATCCCGCCGGTAACAATCACTGCGCCGCACAAGAAGAAGAGGTACTTGTAGTCTTCAAATTTATCCACCAGTAAACCTGTGAGGAAAGCAGACAAGATGGTGAGTGGTGAAAGGCTAAACTGCTCGGGCACACCATCATGATGAAAACATTTTTGAAGAAACACCCAAGCAGCAGAACGCTACCTGAATGAATTCATAAAGGTGCGCTAGAAACAAAGCAAGCTTTAAATTGAGAGGGGGCCACGGCCCACCCTGTATCTCCAAAAAGGCAATTTTGACAGCTGCTACCAAAACAAATCAGATGAAAAAAAGGAAAAAAAGGGCAAATGTGCCTTTGGAATCATTTGACGCTTCCAAATTCAGATGTGGATCAACTGACAGATGACTATCGGTCTCGCTTTCAGTGTGTGTATGTGCATTGAATCAAAGTAGCACAAAAAAAAAGATGATGCATAAAGTGAGCCATCGTTAAACTTTGAGCAGATGGAGAACTTTTCACCGTGACAGCTCGATTTGCGTCATCAGATTGATAGCTGTCATATGGTGAATGCACACAAGTGACCCCCATGCCCATTAAAAGGGGCTTGGTTTGGCAAAGTCTTAATGGGGTCCATCTGGCATTGTCACCTTTTGTACCGAGCATAGTCCAGTTTAAATACGACGCAGGTCCACTGACTTACAGGGTGGACCATCATTAGATATCCAAAAGCTCATTAAAGGGACTTACCCGCATTATTGCTAATTGACTTGACCCAAAGGTTTGGCGGAACCATAACAAGAAGACAAGTCAGGGTGGAGGTAATAATTGTGCCCTCTGGAGGAGAATGCAAGATGTGCAGGGAGCCTCTTATTTAGTTCACCTTTTTAAATGAGCGCCTCGAAACAGGGTCACGCCAGACGAACCCGGGGGCCTATCAATTTCCACCTCATTAAAACTCAGGTTGCCGGCCGGCACAGAAGGTTTGGAGGCGTGCAGCTGATTAAGTTTATGCAGCGTCAGTACTTATTCAAAGCCTTCGTTTTGGGGACTCCGATCCGTACCGCTGACACCAACCGATGCACCATGAGAGAACTGATTTGTCTTATTTAGTTCTTCGGAATTGCATTTAGACACAGATTCCGGGCCGGATAGAATTCAAGTGTCCCTTATGGATGACATTATAGCGATTAATGCTCATGGAACAAAGAGTGCACTGTTTGCAATTAGCTATGACCAATGGCAGAACATCGTCTGTGCTGAGAAAAGGAACAGCTGAGCTGTCTCAAACAAGAAGCACGTGTGTTATTTGATTTAGTTCTCGTGTGGTAATTATGTTTTCCATTCAACTTTGGTTCTGAGAAAGCAAGTTGTTTGCGAAACTCACTATAGCAATACATACGTGACTAAATAATGGTTTTCAGCAGATTTAAGTTACCTGCAGTGGGCGGTCCCAGCAGCATGGGGACGCACTCAATGATGGTGACCAGTCCAACGGCACGAGGGAAGCGTTGATTTCCCATCAGATCCATCAGGCACTCAAAGATGAGGGCGAAAACCATGCCGAAAGCCACGCCAAAAAATACGGCGTACACCACCAAAAAGGTGAAGTTGGTGATCAGTGGACAGAGTAAATGGCAGGTGCCATTGAACACCATGGCAAAGCTGAAGAAGTACTGGATTCGTGGTCGGATCCACTTGCTGTTGGCAATCAGGCCTGTGCCGGGGCGAACAAACATGTCCACAAAGCCCATAATGGAGAGCAGATACGCTGCCGAGTATTGGTCCACGCCACGACTGATGGCGTAATCTTTCAGGAACATGATGGGTGCGTAGGCACCGAAAATGAACATGATGTTCCCGATGAGGTAAATAAGAAAACCTCGATCTTTGAAAAAGGACCAGTCAAAGATGTTCTTGGCACCTCTGCTGCAACTTTGCTTCAGTGGCTTGGTGTTGGCGTTATTTGATTGCTCCTCCACTTCTTTATTACTTTTACTACTTTTAGCGGGAAACGAGGTACAGGAAGCGAGGGGTCTCATCAAGGCCCCGGCCACACAACAGTTGAGCATCAGAGCCCCGAGGATAAGAAGACTTCCTCTCCAGCCAAACTTGTCCAGTAGAAATTGATTAAAAGGGGCTAGGAAGCACAAGAAAACAGGACTCCCTGCCATTGCGAGACCATTGGCCAAAGGACGCTTGGCCAGAAAATACTTGCTGATGATGGTGATAGATGCATTCAGGTTTAAGGCCAGTCCACAGCCTGCGGCGAGACAAAATGGGAAAATGAGTGAAAAGATGTCAGTAGCAAGCGTGACTAACCAAAAAAAGTAGTAAAATATCGTACCTGCAATGACGCCAACGCACAAGTAGAGGTAAACGATGGAGTTCCCGAAAGAAGCCGCGACCATGGAGGCCCCGCACATCAGCCCCCCTACAATAACTATCGGTCGGCTTCCAAAGCGATTGACCAACGCGCTGCTCACCGGTCCTGTGAAATGTATTGGACATTAAGAATTGAACAGAAACCCTTCATTGGTATTGTATAAGGAATCCTGGAATAGATGAATTAATTTCCATCGCAGCATTTTCTCTTTGCCCAATACAAATTGGAGGTGGAGCAGTGGACTGGAACTAAACTAGTGGGGTTGTCAAACCAGAGAAGCAGGAAACCTACTCCTTTGTAAACCCCTTCGGGACTGTAGGAGGCAGATCTCGACAACAAATAGAGGCAGCAAACATGCAACAGTCGTAGATAGTAGATACGCAATGTTGTGTATGCGTGGGGGGGTCAATGGCAAGGCTCTGTCTCAATCGCGTATGTTCCATACTGCACTTCACCTATCATTTGACTCCTTGAGTCAGAGTTTTATCTAGAAAAGGCTGTCAAGTCTCTCTCGGAAGGGGAGGGGAAGGGGGACCCCAGTTTGTGGGACCTTCCGCTGATGTATTTGCGCTGTCGCTTTCCGCCATTTGGTGACATTGCCAAGGACGATATGATGAAACCTATTGCCTGAAACTCAGATGAGGCAAATATTTCACCAGTTTGGCCTCTTTGAGTTAAGGTTGGGTGAGGCAGAGATTTTTTTTATTTTATTAGTAGACGATGTGATTATGACATTGACTGAGAAAACCACAAACCCCAGAGGAGTAGTGGGTGGACTCACCTCCAGCATACATGGCTGCTAACATGATAGATGAGATCCACGCTATGTCACTCTCGCTGGCTTGCAAGTCTGATCGGATATCCTTGAAGAAAATGGAGAGGGCTTTGGGTGTAGAGTAGGCAAAGCCAATGGAAATATGAGCCCCAATCACGACCATCCAACCCCAGCCACCATCTGGTGGTTTCAAGGCCTGCTTATTGGTTGGTGTAGAGGACATGTTCCTAATGAGAGTCAAAAACATGTTATTTATTTCACAATTCGGAGAAACCTTGACTAATTCAAAAATATCTCATTTTGTTAGTCCATCATCTCGGTATGGCGTTGTTTTGTTGTATGATTGCTTTAGAGTCATTGACGAATTATATGCTGTATACTAGATATAATTTGAGTACGTTGATTTGATTGGTTAGAAGGTTTCATGGGCTAGTGTGATTGAGTATAAAAGACCCGGAAGTGCCCGGGCTCATTAGTGATCAAGGCGCATTGTGACCATGTCCGTATCAAGTGCCTTATGAGATCGACGCTGTTTTATTTATTGATTTCTTCAGCGAACGATCCTAAAACGCAAGAACTTTCCATAAAGCCCGTCAAACTTTGATCGGGAAGCCGCCACGTACCCCAACTACGACGCGCACGCAAGCGCCCGTGGCGGGTACGCTTACCTGGAGCACCTGGAGGCCAGCGTGGACCAAGGCGTTCAAGAATGAAAGAAGGAAAAAGAAGAAACTCAACTGGTTCGTGAGTACACCGAAATAATGACGGAAATGTATTATGAGTGGATATTATTATTATTGTTATTGTTGTTGTTGTTGTTGTTGTTATTGTAGTACAGTACTGAGGAAAAAAATCGAATCTATTACATCATTCATTCACACTAGTTGACGTCACTAAGTCGCGCACAAATCAACATGTGCACAGTTTTGCCGTACTATTGAGGGCAATGAGAATTCTTTCGCAGCTTTCCATGTCTCTCGTCTTCTACATCACTTGTGTTTAGTATTTTTCACCCACTACCGTGTACACTGTACGGCACACAAGTAGTTTTGACCTGGTAATAATCAACATGTGACAGTGAGCGATCAATGGGAACTGTAACGTGTTGCATTACAGGGAAACGAGACTTGCAACCTATTTTAACTGTAGTATTTATACGAATTATATACATTATACGTTTTCAAGAATTCCCTAAAGTGATGCCACACTGTACGATTAAAGTCGATCGCTGATCGCCTCATCTCACGAGTGAATATAATACGTACTGTAGTCGTGCCTGAACAAAAGAAAAACAAACTTGCACGTTAAGACGGTTTAGGGCAGCACTTCCGAGTCGCCGGAAAATATTGGTTTAGCGAGGAGCTTACCTTTTGTTGACAGAATTCGCGACGACTAAAGTGAGTCGTTCAAACTTTCATAATGCGGCTTTTGTCGTTCACGCGTCACCCGGCGAGTAGTGGGCAGGCTTCCAGCTACCACGTGCTCCGCCTGTACTTTAGTATTTGTACTTGAGTATTTCCCGAGTACATTTACTCTGCATTTGAAAACATTCCAAACAGCTTATTCTCATGAGGGTCGTAGGTTATTTGATAATAGACCGCTAGTTTTTGCATACTTTAGTCATGGTGGGCTCGTTACTATGTTGCATCCTCCGGAAGAGGATTAGGGCCAGTGAAGATAAATAAAAGGGGGTGACAAGATTCTGACTTCCGTTGCATCCTTTAGTCATACTGGGCTCGTAACTATGTTGCAACCACCGCGGATATCCAGACGTCAAACTGAAGTAGCTCTGAATTCTACTGAGCAGAGAATGAACGAATTGAGTTTCACTTTGAATTATTTTATTTTCAAGTTATGTGCAACGTGAATTTCACAGTTGAGCTCAACAACCACTATAAACCATAAGCCCAAAAAGACAAACCAGCAAAGTGGAGAGAAAAAGAAAAACATGAGAAGTTGAGTTAAATGCACAAACGTTTGATGAGATGAGCTTTGTATTGCAGCCCAGGGCCATGAACTACCTCTTCAACATACAATAGATTTCATAGCTTGTAGTAGTCTGTCATGACTGGTATTTAAAATGTTTAGTTTATTGATCTGCAATGCTTATGTTTGGTGAGAAGGTTCTGTACTACAGTGTAGGGGGGAAATCAATTCAAATGTATTAGTCGTGCAGGCAATCTTCTCAGAGCAGGATTAGTCTACCAAAACTAAATAG
Organism: Syngnathus typhle; assembly: GCF_033458585.1. Classification (NCBI taxonomy): domain Eukaryota; kingdom Metazoa; phylum Chordata; class Actinopteri; order Syngnathiformes; family Syngnathidae; genus Syngnathus; species Syngnathus typhle. The sequence goes on from NC_083748.1 coordinate 10,282,361, forward strand.
CAAATAACATAAGCAAAGAGAGAGAGAGAGAGGGGGGGGGGTACTGAAGACAACAAAAATCATCTACTCTTCAAGTTATAAAAGAAACTGAAGTTTAAAAACTGTGCAAGTACAGCAAACCTATAGTACAGTATAATACACACAAAAACAATTAAAAATACAGTACTGTTTCAGTAGAAATCCTGAGAGTTCCCCATTGCTCACTTACCAACTGTAAATTGTGTGAATGAAGCTTTAACATCAACTCTGAGCTGAGCCGTTAAAGTCGACGCCTCTGGTATTATGTTTTTTTTTTAAATGAATGCTTTATTAGCACGTAATATTCTTTTCGGGTTGATTGTAATAAGGTTGCTGAAGCTCTTTCAGAATGTGGGCCACTCTTGTGTAGTAGTGCAAAGCTGACACAGGAACCAGCATGACAAAATTGACAGTAATGTACTGAAAATGTCACACGGGCAGAGAAACACCACGTAGCTGTGGGACGAGTTCTTCTGTAAAAGATTGTCAAAAAAAAAAACAAAGAAAAATAAAAGCAGCACCAAAACTCTTCGTCCACTGGCGGCGGCATGTAAAGACGGATTTGTGGCCTTTTTCACAGAGGTGCTTCTTCAAGATGAGTTTGCAGTTCAGATCTGTTGACGTGAGAGCCATTCAGTGCAACGCCGAGTTAAGACTTTCCCGCTATTGTTCATCATGCTTTTTCTTTCGGCCACAGGCACGTGGGCATCTCGAGCGATCTGCACAAAATGACATGTCGCTCCGAGCCGTGCTCCAGTGGAACTAATGTCATTTCCATACCGGACGAGCACACAAAATAATCAACGCACTTTGACTTAAGTCATATAAAGACATGTAGCCTCATCACAGTTCTGGGAATTATTGCTACAACAAAACGCTTTCCAAATTCCGGATCAGTTATTACAAGATCGCAAATGCATTTTTGTGGAAGGCTGTTTTGACCTTTTAAAACTGGTTAGAATGAAACTCTAGAAAGCAATCCAGACCGAGCTCAATGCTGTTGCTTCATTAACACAAAACATCCAGAAAAGTCCTTTTTCTTTTTTTTCCTCCTCCTCCTCCTCCTAATGGAATAGCTCTGAAGTCTCTGAGGTAAGCGTGGTAGTTGGTCTGAACTTCCCACTTAGTGTTGACACAAAGTTCACTCTTGTCATTTCTCCAATGTGGAGAGGGAATATTCCAACATTACACATCACAAATTGTCCTCATGTGTGACACACAAAATGGACACTGACTGAATGAAAGGGTGGGAGGCACGAGACCCCCTCCCCCCCTAAGCAATTGGAATCTAAAACCAAAACATGAAAACTGCTCAGAAGCCACACACAGTGAATTGTTTGACACACAGTCGCTTGTGGAGGAATAGCGGGGGGCATCAAAATATTATACAAGCTTCAAAACCTACTGTAAATCACAACTAGACTTCAAAATAAGTCACCTAGAAAAAAAGGAGCTTCCGAGATTTGACTTGCAGGGCGGTTGGGGTGGCGCAAACAAACCTCAGAGCCGGCAAACTAATAATGAGCAATGCTATTCATATTACCCGTATGAATATATAGTTTATATATATATACTTTTTATATATGTGTGTGTATATATAGTATTTGACTTTATGCTGAGAAGTAGCATTAGTATCTCCAGAGTGCACGCCATGTTTACATGCTTTTGTAGAACATCGGTCATGTATCCAAACCAAATGACAAGAGCGTGGCTCAACAATAAGCAACACAAATTGAGTAATTGCACTTATGATTCGTTGTACGGTTTTCTAGGGCAAGCATCTGTGTGGGTAGTTGGTGGTGGTGGTGTTGGTGGTGGGGGAATACTGCCATTTTTTTTAAAAGCACCCCGGTCTTGATCTTGTCAAACCCAAAAACGTTTGACCGCTTAAGACGTATCGAAAACTTATAGACCCCCCCAAAAAAAAAAAAAAGGTCTTTGTGGTGCAAAGCCGAGGTAACACCAGGCACAAGGCAGGCAAAACCACACCGCTCGCTCTGCCTCCCAGATTGGGTTCACAGCACAAGCCACGGCCACAGCTTCATCAAAGCACCCGCTGTAGACACTGTGGATAGAGTTTGGCTACCACGCATTCAAAATGGCGGCCCAAATCCCAGAGGCGGTCAGGCGTCTCGTAGACTTTGGTCCATGCGTCCGCCTGATCGTCATACTGGTAAAGGGAGTTCTTGCGGCTGGTGCGGAAGACGTGCTCCTCCACCATGACCTGCGTGGCCCGTACAAACAGGTGCAACTTGCCTTGCAGCAGCATGGCCTTGATGTAGGGGCTGGTGGCTGGGTCAAAGGGCAGATCCCTCTTGTGGCTCCAGCTGTTGCGCTCAATGTCGTAGACCTCCACCGTAAATGTGCGCTGGTGATTCTTGCAGATGCCGGCAATGTAGTAAATGCAGTTCTTGTAGAGGGCGGCCAGAGCTTGGCTCCGGGGGACGCTCATCGGGGAGAGGTGACTCCAGTAGTCCTTACGAGGGTCGAAGCAGAAGAAATATTCACCTGTGAAGAGATAAGGAAATGCAATTCGTGGTCACTTTGTTGTGTGTTAACTTTGGCGTAATTCTAACATGAAAATGTAGCAGCTTGAAGTGTAAATGTTACATTTTCAGGGTTGTTCGCCCCTTCCCTCTCTTCCATCCCAAAGTGTTTAATGAAAAAGCAAGTCCAGGCAGGATACATTTCCAACGTGAGCATCTTGTACGCAAAAAGGCCTTTGTCCCACTAAGAGGGCTTAACATACCTTGGAGGACGTAGATCCGGTCTCTGTACTCCACAGCGCTATGAAACTCCATGGCCACCGGCATCGGACTCACAGCCGTCCAGCAGTTGTCCCGGGCGTCGTAGCATTCGACCGATTTCAAAGCGTTGCGGCCGTCGCCTTCGTATACTCTGCCGCCCAACGCGTAGAGCTTGCCGCAACAGTGTACCAGTCGGCAGCCGATCCTGGCTCGCAAAAGTGGCGCGTGCGGTAGCCATCGATTGCCAGCGTGTTCGTACTGCCAGAAGTCGCTCTCAGCCCGATGATCAATGCACACCTCGCTGTTGCTCGGTCGGTAGCCCCCGGCAATGTAGATGTCGTTTTCTGAGGACACCAGGATGCCGACCTCTCTGAGATCGTTGGGAGGTTTGCAGAGTTTGAACACCCTGCCCGTGGCTGTGTCCAGGCAAGGTACCGTCTGCTTCTTTCCTGAGTGTTTGTGAGCGGCATCGAAGCAAATGACCATCTCGGAAGCGGTCATTCCCAGCCGCTGGGGGCAACCATTGGTGCCGGTGAGGCGGGCTTTGGCCTCGACTGGGTCTTTGGACAGGGAAAGGGCGCAAGCGAAGGGCGCGGGGATCCGACTGAGGAAGGTGTCATCCAGCAATGGCAGACGAATGCACTGGGAGAACACGTCGGCCAGGTGAGCCTCGCGCCCGCTCAGATCGTGCTCCAGCCAGCGAATGATGCTCTCGTACACATGTTCTTCTTTCTCCACGTTGAGGTCGTCATTGTTCAAAATGCTGACCAGCTGCTCCTTGGTCATCTGGAGAAACTCTTGCTCTCTTGAAACACACAGGAACTGTCACCGCCCACCAAAAAAAAGAACGACATTTACAGCCGTTAGTCAAAGCATTGGCGTAGGTAAGAGACAGTATCAGTGCATCTCAAATTCCCAAGCTCGATTAAACTGACCTTTTTGCGAATGTAGTCTTGAGAACGTTCCTTCAGCTCTTGGTGCCCGTACGCATCTGCAAACATGAAAACCCCAATACAGTTCTGCGGGTCCAGCCTACTGATCATAAACTGGGCACACTGGTCCTGCAGGGCAGGGATCTGGAATATGCTGGCTGCGGTGAACAGGGCCTGAACGTTGTACTCTGAGAGCGTGACCCTGGACGTGTAGGCATAGTCCAAGACGAGGTGCATAGATTCCGATTCCACCCCAACGATTCTGACCTCCCGTTGGTTGCTCTCTGTAAGGCCACTCGTGAACATGGACCTGGTGAGCACGAAGACGCAGAGAAGACCAAAATCAGCTATTCACATGCAGGAGTGCGTGTGTGTGTGTGTGTGTATTTTCTTTTTAACGTATTTACCTAAAATATGGGCTAATTGCGGCAAGAACATTCCGGTGACATGAGAAGGTCTTGCCGTGGTCCACCTCTACGACAATGTCTGTGAGCTGGGCTTCGTCGTACAAAGCTTTGAGCTGCTGAAGGATGTTGCAGGCGTGTATGGCATCTACCCCATTGTAGTTGGTGCTTGGCGGTGTCCCATTCTGAACTTGTAACAGCTTCCCTACCTCTAAACACAGAAGAAAGCGCCACAGATCAGCATAAAGGCTGGTAAGAAACTATTTGAAATTGTTCATTAGTTCTAACAGAATAGTTGTAAATGACAAAAAAATGACAAAAGCCTTTTGTTTTTATGTCATATTTATCTTTTCTTTCCAGCATATGCATTATTTACAGATCTATTTAATCCATTTAGCACCTTCATGGTGCTTGACAGTCGATACCTGAAAATCAACAAAGTTAAGGACTTTGAATCAAATAGACCTGAAGTTAGCGAATGATTGAGTTTGAGAACAGGCTAACAAATTGACAAATTTTTACTGGGCCCAATGTGTTTTCAAAAAATTATACCATTTCATTCAGTTAGACCTTAAAAAACAATAGCACTTTTTTGTTTTCAATTTAAACCGAAATTACGGATTAACTTTGTATGTTTGCAAAAAAAGTTAATGAAGCAAAAAGAATCCAAAAACCATCACACATTTAATCTGCAAGCAGGTTTAAGAATGATATCCCGAAATTGTCATTGTATGTTTGGTAATGGTTACTTAGTTGTGATTCATGAGGAGTCTTGCAGTAGAATACTTTCGGAAAAAATAAATGGGAAAGTTATTGTTTTACATACGTTTTTCTCTGAGTCCTTTTGTTGTCAGTCTTTTTAACTATTTGAAGACCACTAGTTGAATGCATCAGTCAATAAACTTTATGGTTCGACTGTTTTCCTTGCGTTAGTCCGTTTGTAAACATGCTTTGATCTGATTTTATGCAGTGGAGGGGGCGATAAAACTTTCACAACAAATACCTCGTGTTGAGCAACGCGAGCTACTTCACAAGACAAAGAGTTGAAACAAGGGGATTGCCAAACACAGCGGCGGATGGGAGCTAGCTGGCTAACTGATTTTCTTTAGTGGGGAGGATGGACGCTGCAGAGGCTCAACGCCAACTTTCCCAATCGCCAACATAAGGCACGTCGCTGGTGGTCAAAACCGCAACTGTGATGATTCGAAGAGACACATTCGAAACGTTGTCTGGTAGACAACCACGCTAAACTTTTAGCAGACGGCTAATCACCTAGCTAATGTTTAGCAAGATATCACTCAAGCATTACCAGATCAAATTCGGTGATAAAAACTTCAGATGCTTTAAGCTCTAACCTACATCTCTGCTCATCAAAACAACCTACGACGCGGTATATTTGTCATTAGCAATGATAAACGACGCGACGGCTTGAACTTTCAAACCTTTGTTTGTGGTGACGAACAAGTGTTTACACAATCAGCTGTAGGTAGCAAGCTAACCGGCCGAAAGTTAGCCGCACGGCTAACGTTAGCCGCAAATCCAACCTAGCGACAAGCAAACACTTTTGAGGAGTCATTTATAGCTCGGCCTCGTTTAACAACAACGCAACATGTCACGTATAGGTACAACATCGTTGACACTTTAGTCCACACGTCTAGAAGCACATCATTTATAACGTAGATCGTGTTATTTACGTCTAGGTTGTACACAAAACGATGAAGATTTTCGCTAACCTGCACTGGCAGCCATTCTCTCCAGTCTGTCTCAGGGGGGTAGCCCGAAAAAGCGTCAGAGTGCACAGTGGAGCCACGGAAACAAGGAAGAGCCAATCGGACGCCGAGGCACCAATGTGACATCCAATCACAATCTTTCTATCTAAAATAGGGCAAAAAAGTTTATTGGCCTAATGAGAACATGATACACATTGGTGCAGTTGTCGGTGCGCGTAAATATTCCATAATAAACCAAAAAGATCAGGGCAACACTTTAATTTGAATTTAAACTAGGAACAAATAAAAGCAAGTTGATTTATTTTTGCCTTTACTTTCACTGTGTATCAGCTGAACATGTCAACTTGAAATGTATTACTATCCAACTCATTTCAAGTCATCTTTATTAATAAAGAAGACATATCATGTAAAATCATTTTTTTAGCTTTTATATACATTTTATTGTGCACTTGGAGTCTCCAGGATTGTAGAAAAATTTAATCTAATCCCTCCAGGTGCTGCAGAGATGCCTTTAAAATCTGTTAGGGGGACATTTTTTACTCCATTCAATTTTCTATTATGTATTTTTAACTGTTACGTCACAGTCTTTGGGGCGGCACTACCAAACAATGTATTGAGTGTGGCCAAACGGTTTCACAAATCCGCAAACTTTATTACTGGGAAAGACTTGTACTCCAAAATCAAGGATGCCAAAGGTACAAGTGGAGAGAGCTGTGGCCTCTGTTTTCACTTTTTGTGAATGTACAGCGATATCTCTACTTACGAACCTTTTGAAAACCTTTTGAGGCTTGCAATTTCTTTGCATTTACTCCCGAACCAATTTTCGACTTCCAACTGATGCCCCAGCCAAACCCGCACTTTATCTCAACGTTGCACCGGTGTCACTTGTTACACCCTTTTGGCTACACCCCTTTGACATTAAAACTTTCACGTCACAGCCTCAATCATCTTTACAAAGACAGTATTTAAATACTCCATTAATTGAAATAGAACAGATTTTCAGTATATCGCTGATATTTGAGTAGAAAAAGAGTTGTGAAATGCTAGTCCATATAAAAATGCTAATCACAATTCAACTTGTATATAAGCATCATTTTTATAAAGAATAGTATTAGTTTAATTATATATAATTCTACAAAATGTACAATTTTACATATATTTGGTTGCAAAAGAAGAGCTACAATATTGTTATACGAGAACAGTATGGACCTGGAGAGTGTCCTTATCTTTGCTGAGCAGACTAGAAATGCATTCTAACATTGTCAAATGACAAAGAGGGAGACAAATAAGACTACAAGTGCAATGTAAGCGAGCAATTTCACATTTTCTTTCTCTTGATTTCTTCTCATTCCGCCACGGCGCAGCCTGTGAAATTGGGCCAAACGTCTGTTGAATGAGACAGAGGGGCTTCCTTTGCTCGCATTTATTTCATGATAGATCTGCTTTCTGTCGCTCGGTGATACATTGAAACTGATCACCTGATGCATTCTACCTGTCTCATACAGAATTTTCCGGTCACAGCAATATGAGCACGAGATTTATTGTTACAGTGTGCAATCAGAATGTGCGCTTTCAGTCTGCAACCGTGCAGGAATGGCCCACGCCAGTGGAATTAGAAGAGGCATCTCTTGAAAATATATACGAGCAGTGTGCTTTTTTGCTTACACTTGCCTCGAGAGAGAGAAAAAACAGCTGCTCTATTTCCCCACAGGAAAGTCTGCCATCATTTTCTAAGAGCAAAAGTTAATGGGACTACTTTGGAAAAAAACAAAAGTCTTCGTTTAAGCCATTTAATCAGACCATTTTATGTGCGATAAGCATAGGGAGTTATTTCTAATGGTTGTTTTGAATCTTCTGTCCCACTTCCCCTCAAATCAAACTTCAGGAGGTGGGGAGGGGTCCTGGCAGGAACGTGTAAAACTGGATTAGAAGACTCCCCTGTTGTGTGCTACCATGCAGTCATGTGTGAATCCTCGTCATCAATATTGAGGCAGTGGCGCAGGGAGATGTATCAGCAAATTCGATTGCATTCGAAGAAATCTGGGGTCCCACCAAAATGCACTGGGATGGTCCCCCCCCCCCTCACAGCCCCCCATCCACTTTCCTTTGACATCATTTCATGCCCCAGGATTGTATGCTCCATCACGTCGATGTAATGTAGCTCACAGAGGCAATCATGCAACCTCTTTGGCCTGGAGGGCTGCCTGCTAGGAGGGGCCAATGCAACTTTTGCACTTCATCAGCTCAGTCATACAATAGATGCCACACCAGTCTTCACTATTTGAAACAAAATATCTCACAGTAGCGTGTGCGCTGGCTCGAGGCCTTTTACTCCATTTCTGCGCCGTTCCATACTTTTCTGATTGAATCCCACCGCCTGCTGAAATGTCCAGATTCGGGAATTCTATCTTCTCACTGACGAAGGGCATCATCCTGGATTTTGAGGATACTTATTGATATTGGCTTGTATGCGTAACGGACATTAATATTGCATGTAACAAAGGCGAAGGGATTACATTTGATACAATGCTTGTCTAAGTATGCCCGAGGTCAAACGAATAAGGAGAAATACTCTGTGCCGTGTGTGTTTTGGGAGGTGAACATTGAGATTTGTTTATTATCAGGAGAATCAGAAGATTGATTGGCTTGTATGCGTCGCCTCAGGGGAAGACACAGGAAGAGGACAAACAAGACCGTTCCCAATGGACCTCTCGGAATCGGCCTCAGGGAGGTCGAACCGGTTGGACGAGAGTAATACTTTGTTCCACTGTGAGTGCTCTCGCTTTACTGTGCGCGGACCCAACGAGCGAGCACATGTATTATTCACGGATCCCGCTGGGTGATGAATGAGAGCCCTCCTTGGTGAAGTGTTGGAATATTCACCAGTGCTTATCTCTTTTAATCCGCTGACCTCTGGCCAAGTCACTTTAACTGCGCTTCTCAAACTGCAGAAGCAAGTTTGTTTAGCAAAGGCGTTTATCAATGAGGTGATTGCTGCTGATGGCTTTTTGATTGCATCACATTGGCTGGACATTCAGAATTGAGTTTGGCTATGTGTATGACGCGTAGTGTAAAAAGATGATCCTGAAATAGTTTGTCTAAATATGTGACGTGGTGTTGATATGATCTTGAGGAGATGAGGTGAGGCGTTGGCTAGTGTGCAAAAGGAGCCTTTTTGACTGGTCATTATTGAAGTTGGCTGTGACCACTCCCACAGCGGTGCAGCCCTTCATCTTTAATCTTAGAGGTCTCATACGCATCTGCTTAGAAATATGCCACGCTGGTAATGCTATGTTTAAAAATATTTTTATATTGCTGTGTGTGTGTGCGTGCGTGTGTGTGTGTGTGTGTGTGCGTGTGTGTGAAAGAACTAAACGGAGAATTCCTCAAAGCTTTCGAGTCCACATCTCGCCGCCGGCTATCTCCGTCCTCGCTCATCTTCGCCTCTACACGGCAACTTCTCTCTTGCCTTCTTGTTTCATTTCGATCCTGATTATGTGCCCGTCTGCCCAACTTTCAATTTCTCTACCAATCATCTCAAACTTGCCCAACTTTTTCAACGACAGGAAATTTTAATTCTCACCCACCATAGCATCTCTCCCAGTCTGACAGCAGGTGGCCAGGCCAAGATTGAAAACACAGTCATGCGCCTTCTCACACACACATATACACACACACTAGGAAATAAAAAGACGGAATCCTCTCACTTTTATGCCCATGAGCGTAGCAGTGGTTAAGCTTGTTGGGCAATTAATGGTGCTCCTTGTGGCTAGGAGGAGTTTCTCTATTCTAAGCAAAGCCTATTCATGAGCTGAGAGATAACCCCTGCGCCTTCATTTGTATCAAGGAAAGAATAATTACCCCCCATGCAACTAATTTGTCTCCGTAGCTACTATGTGGTCGTACGCTCTATCTGGTTAAGGAGCTATCAGTGCTATCGTTGCCATTCTCTAATACACACTTCCCTGCAGGCGTCTCTCGAATGCAGTGAGAATGCAAATTTATTTCCAGATGTACTTTTGTATAACACTGAACATTATTTCTCGGCTGGTACGCTAGTCCGATTGCAATGTCGCTGATGTTCAAATTTGGTTAGGTTATGTATGTTCTATTAAGAGCACAATTTTTTAAAATATATTTTTAATTTCAATGGCATTTCTTTTAACATTTCTTGACTATCTGTATTTAGTATTATTATTATTTTTGTTATTTGTTAAATTACTACAAGCACGTGTTTAAATAGAACAAGTCAATGTATTGCAGGTTTTTTGTTCGTTTTTTTAGACTTAAGGTAGCAGCAGCAGCAGCAGCAGCAGCAAGGCTTTCTTGGGAAGAGCAGCATTGCCATCTATCATCTGGAAAAAGAAATGCATGCATTCAAAAAATATAAATCTCTAAAACAGTGAAAAGGTTCCGTCAATCAAAGTGCATTACAGTACAGTATCCCAAATTCAGGTGGAACTCTTTCACCATTAGTCATTCTTTGCTCTGACTTTTATCTTTATCTTATCTTTACCTTTATCTCTTTATCTTTAAATGGGTATAGGCCTTCTTTGACCAATTTGGTTTATCCTTTTATTTCAAAGTCCCTCTTTTGCTTAAATCCAATATTTCAGAAACTATGAGGAAGCCCAAAAAAAGTCAGCACAGAATGAATTTCGGTAGGATAGATAAACCCACGTTTGATATCACTATCATCTTTTTTCTAAGTCCCAAGCAGTTGATTTTCCTTTTTTCTAACTCCTCCTTCCCTCCCTCCCTCCCTCTCGCCCTCCATCCTTTGCTCTTCAGCGCTAACAGCCCTTGACAGCTGGAGATGAAATTGAAATTTTGATATCAAACACCTACAGAAAGGAGCGCTGACCTTTGATCAATGCACTGTTTGATGTCGTGACATGAAATTTGCATTACAGGAGCTCGGGCGGCCCGACGCTACCACAAAGGACTCATGTCAGAAGGCTGTCAGGGAGCTGCGAAGGTCAAGGATCTATTAGAAACGAACAAGCCCTCCAATCCTGCACAAGAGCCCGGTACACCATTTGAAGCTCAATACACCGAAATAAAATAGAAATTTGATCGCCACTTACAAAGCGGCCACACTCGGGCAACCATTTCGTGTTAGTCGGACTGATAGCAAAGTATACAGAAAGAAATTCACTCTGATGTTGTGTGTAAATGTTTTATTGGAATTGATGGAAGCACATTTCAAGCTCATACTAAGTATACAACAGTAGTCGACATTAAAAGGGAAGACCAGTTGAAATAACAATAACTGCTGTGGTTCTACGAGTAATATTGCATTAGTGGAATTACAATTAAGTAGTAAAATCCAACCTTTTTTTAAATCCATCTCAAGAGGGCGGTTATCCCAATTTGAGGCGATTGCTGTTGCGAGCCACTGGGAACATACATGCGTCCCGCTCTATGTCGTCTATTGATCTGTGAACAGATGGATCAGCGGGTCACTGAAGCTGTTCAATTATTCACAGCGACACATCATTTTTCACGCCAAGATCTGTTTCATAGCACCAAAATAAACCAGTCAGTCCGAGTGACCATCTCTCATCATCAGTGTGCGGCCTCATTATACCGCCGCAGAGGAGGTGAGGCAGGGTAGAACAAAATGCGGGGGGGTGTAGACTTTTGCTTCTTTTACTGAAATGTTTAAAATCATTCCAGCCAAGATCCCACTTCTCATCCACAAGTCATTTCCGTGGATAAAAGTAGTAGAAAATGGATGGATGGTTGTCCCCCGTGCTCCAATGTGTATCTGGGGTCACCAACAGAACAATTATGTATGGCATTACCTCACTCCACATATTTTCTGACAACTTTACGAGGCAAGGCTGAGCAGGTCAGACGGTTTTAAGACTTTGCTGCCCTGATCAATAATTTTGTTCCCTGTAATTATCTCACCATTGCACTCATCAATTACATTTTCGAGGCTAATTTCTTGCCCGCAGATGTCCATTCTGCGAGGGCGTCCAGTGGAGCCGGTGGGGGAGGGGCTGATTAATGTAATCTGTCTCTCTGTCTGAAGTTGGCCAGCACTCACGGAGGCTCGAATGCACGAGCTCGGTCACATGACACTTGACCAAGTGAAATGAGCTGTTTGGCGGCCAAATCATTATGTTCCTCTGATGAGCCAAGTTTGCAGAATGTTGAATAATCCATCAGACAAACCCCCCACCCCACCCCCACCCTGCTCCCCTCTTCGAGGACATTACTCCACAGCATCATATTTGGCGTTCTCCTAATTGAGAATAAGAATCGAATAAGAGAAAGATTGGCCAGGGCAGGGTTGAGGTCAGGGCTCAGTCGGTTAATAGAGTGAATTAATTGAGGCAGCCAAGTTTCCGATTTCCTAGTTCTTATTTTCAGTAGTATCATTGTCTGGGATGCAGATGCATATATTTGATTTTAATTTGTAATTTGATTGTAAATGTATTCCAATGTGTTCTTACCCCCTCCAAAATAGGCCTATTGTGACCGATTGTGATTTTTTTTTTAAAATATCAGTGCATTTTTATTTGTATTGTAAAGAGGGTGAGAGGGCGATAAGCTTCTGCATTCCTCGAGTATTTTAGATTTTTCAACAGCACTCAACAGCGCTGAAGAGCCTTCTTGAAGTACCTTTCCTCTCCACAGGGGGGCAAACATTAACCATTATTTGCATACAGTGCAGACCATAACCATTTAAATAAAAAAGCAAGGCTTATATTGTTTATGAGAATTATTTGAGTGCATTTAATAAGAAAAAAAAGTTTTACGTGGTACATTCACGTTTAAGTTTAATTCAAATATAACCCCCCTCAAAATGAAGCATATCTGAATGTAAAGTTGGAAATTTCATTAAGAGCTTCACTAATGAATTCCTTTGAGAAATATTTCCGGTTTATTTAGAAGGATTTGGTGAATTAGTCTTTTAGTTAACTGGTGTGTGTGTGTTTAACTAATTTCTCCCTTTCAAAAGTCACTCTGCTTTTGCCTCGGAAATTAATTTTCCACCCCGATAGACAAACTTTGCTATTTCATCCTCTTTTCAGTTTTTTTTTTCCGCCTGAGGCAGGAAGCGAACACAGGAGGTTTTGTCTTCTGCTGTAGTGCCCCCCACCTCAAAACACCCCCCATCCCCGTTCTCCCGGCAAGTCAACTTGATGTTGGGAGATGAGACGGGAAACAGGTGTCACCAATGACCTTCAGTGTTCAAACACCGCAGGCCTCACAACGAGGGGCGCTCCAAGGAGTTGGGGAGGGGACCTGACCTCCTCTCCTCGCAAGCTACATTACCAGGACCATCCCCACCCTCCTTATCGCCTTAGCAACAGTGACAAATATGAACTCATCTCACCCTCCCATTTTTGCCACTGGGGATTATTTCTGTCACAGCTGATGCGATTCCGGATTGTGTGTTTCACTGCAATACTTCAATCGCATGTGAGACAATGTTTCTCTTGGGCTCTCACCTCCACCTCACATCGCTATGACCCCGGGGATAAAGAAGGCAACACATAGTAATAACCTCAAAATCCCAGCCGGGGGCTTATGTGAAGCCCGAGACATTATGGAAGTGAGCTGCCGAGAGGGATAAACGTGCGTGCGAGTGCGTGTCTGCATGTGTGTGCGTGCACTTGTGTGTGTCCATGGCACTTCTCTCAGCGCCTCCATGCTGCTCCCTCATAAAACAGATTAATTCCACAGATTATCAAGGTTGAATAAAGTACTTACTGTTAGCCAGTGATTAGAAGAAGTTGATGCCTTGTTCAAACGTACTCAATGGGTGGCCAAGTTGAGGTTAAAGACATGATGGAACTTCGACAAAGTGACGGGCACAACTCGACTTTGTGAGAAATGATTGGGTGGGAAAACTCCAGACATAAGGTGTGGAATAAACAAAATGATCCGATGTTTTGACAATAAGGATGATTTTGTAGAATAGATTTTAGGACGCTAGTGGTCTATAAAGGATTTGGATACTAAAATCAGTTCAACCCCGGTTCTGAAACAAACATGCTGAATCATCAATTTGCTGTTATGCTGCTGCAATATTGTTTTACTTTTTATGGACTAATGGTTATTTGGGTTGTGCATGCATGGCATGTCACTGAGAGAAGCAACTGTTTGCCATAAAGACAGATGGCAAGCAAATGCATTTTATTGCCCGCTTTGACCACATGTGCATCCCGATCACATCAGTTCTGAAGGCTGCGTCGGACGCAACGTCTCTTGATCAGCTAAGCTCCCTTCACCGTGAACGTTTCAGATCTGCAAGGATGCTGTGATTCAAGACTTTTTGCATGCCATCTCCAATACTGTACATTCACACCAGTGTACCCCCCCCCCCCCCATCTCTCAATGTGTGCATGTTTATATACAGTACATGCTATGTGCACATTCCGAAGATGTTTGTGGACGTCCGAGTGTCATATTGCCTTCCTATGAGCCCGGAGCTACAAGTCACACCTGGTGTGTGAGAGCAGTTCACCAGCTGCTCATGATAGAGTGTCAGATGCACACTCACACACACATGCACACACAAACACACACCAAATATGCATTGCATGCTCACAAGTGTATGTTTGCTCTGTTCATTCCTGACACATTTGCATTTATACTTTCGAGTCGTGCATTCACATTTGCCTGTTGGTGTCACGCACGGTGCAAGAATACATTTTTGTCGCAAGGACACGAGCACTGAATGCTGAAACGGAGAACTTGAATGCACGAAAAGAAAACGGGATTCTATTTTCTCCCCCCCACCAAAGAAATTGGAATAGTTTACAGTATGCATAGGAAGCGGTAACCAAAGGCTTTAAAATAATGCAAGTCATTATTAATTTATCAGACATGTAAAAAGTTGATTTTATTATCCACCATTATGCAAACCAAAGTATCCAGTATGCAGACTATTTTACTATTTAACTGTTTGCACACAATTTAGTAGTAGTGCTAGTAGTATTTGGAATCTATTTGGAATAGATCCAATATGACAAACACAACTTTTTTACGTCAAAGTGCTCAGTATCCAAGAAGTCGCTGTCAGTTACAAAACCGTTGGTGAGCGTTAGCAAGATGTTGTCATCTTTTTGTATTTGTTAAGGAGGAGAGATGAGGATGAGGCGGAAGGCAAGGAAAGCACCATGCCTCTCTTCGGACATAGACAAGACCCCTTTATCCAGCGTCGTCCGAGTCGAGGCTCATAATTGGACTTTTGTGCTGTGTGTGAATTCTTCGCCTGCACACTTTCCCAGACTGCTTCCAGCTCACAAACAGATTGGAAAGCTTGTATGCAGCAGGAAATCAAATTGTGTCCATGTCTCACAATAACAAGAGAAGGACTTTCAAAGGGTCTTGCACCCATGAATGTGTCGGTCCAAAACTCACAGACTCTCGCGATCCATTTAAATTTGCAGGAGAAAACTTGACAGGAAAAGGAGACTGGTTTGTTTTTTTAGTTTTTCTCCAGGCGTTATTCAGATTACTAGTGAGCACTGCGGCAAGTTGCATGGCAGGGAGGAAAGCACCGCATCTCCAAGGTAACCACGGGGCCTACAATTGTCTCAAAGTCCTTTAGAGCATGCAGCTGCAATGGCACTCGTCTGAAAGAGCTCTCTTTCGGCCATTGGCAGTAAGAGCGAGGAGAAAGGGGGCAAGAGGATGGAGGAGCGGGGCCTCCCTTTTCAAGGTCTTTCAAAACAACAAAAGCATTTCTATACTTTTTGTCCTCCACTCATCTTTGTTAAATTGCCAATCTTCCTTGACATTCACTCCTGTCTGTCTCTCTCTCTCTTTCGATGAAACAGAAAGTAGTTTACTGACAAACAACAAAACAATCATAGTGAATGCTTTTCTAGAATTAAAATTGATATCATACTACCACTAAAGTGAGACACGTTGCGCAATCGATTTGAAAGTTTCGTGTTGGACAACAAACAGCTATCCGATGTTTCCATGGCTGAAGGTCCATGTGTCTCCTTTTTAGGCAGTCGAAAGCGGAGTGTAACAAAGCACTTTTTGTAATTCAAAGCATACGAGTACGATGGGCCCTGCTTGGGATTGCTTCCAAATCAATAGTCATGCTTTTTGGATGGAATGTAGTTGCAACATCTGCTGCCTGAGGTTGGAAGAACAGGTGCCATACAGCACCAAAGTGGCGTGAGAAAGCAACATTTTCTGGGAGGGAGCATGGCAGAACCAGCTGCTCAATGTGTTGTGTGTGTGTGTGTGTGTGTGTGTGTGTGTGTGGGTGGGGGTATTTTATTAAATCACCAACAATAAAATGCATTAGATTGTAAAGCCCTGGAATCAAAATGGTATTCCCCAGAATTGTTTGTTTCCCGTTGGGCAGTATTGTCTAACTGCTCCGTGTTTCTTTTTGTAAACACACCCAAATATGTCGGGAGTTCAACAAACAGCAAACTTTGTCGTTCCAAGGCCTCGCCACAGAAGCCAGCCTGAAGGAATTAAGGAATTTCACCACTTGACTTCAAGTGGGCAGAATGTCAAGTCAAGAGACTGCAAGGTGTCTCTGAAAGTAGACAGATTGCAAAAATACATTTTGTTTCCACATGATGTTTTTTGCAAGTTTGTTTTTGATCAGATTTGGATGTTTAAAAGTGGTGTGATGTTTCACAGAGAGGGAATTGTAAATTCCAGACAGCTTTAGGTAACAGCTGGTCTCTGCCCTGGAATGAATGTGAGGCTCATGGATACTTTGTCAAGCGTCCAAAAAAAAAAAAAAACTTATTTTGAATTTCTATAAACTGTTCACTGATTAACTGTAATGTAATTAAGATCTAGAACATAGATATCAAACTCAAGGCCCAGGGGCCAGATACGGCCCGCCCTGTAATTTTATGTGGGCCGCAAAGTCAAATTTTCCATAGACATTATGTCATAACAAAAATTACAAAACGGCTTCACTTTTAAAAAGTAAAGATATTGCTTGCAATTTTTATTACCTTTTTTTTTTTTTTTTAATATTTGAACAGTTTTTATTAGTGTCTGATTTCAAAACAAGTTATTCATTAGTTTGTTTTGTAGCCTATACTTTTGACAATCAGAATAGCCCTCATATCATCAATTATAATAGATGTGGCCCATGACAAAAATGAATTTGACACCCCTGATATAAGCTTGCTCAAACTTGCTGCTGGTTGCTAAGCAACAACACAGGAAGTAACCTGGTGTCTTTTTCCACTGTTTCAGACGTAAAGTAGATGGAAGCTCGGCAACAATCCGTCACAGTTGCAGCAGAAAGTTTGCTTTGCTTTTAATTGCGCACCGCTTCTTCTCCTATCGAACGTACTGCATCCTGACATGATGCTGGCAAATGATCAGAACAGCCTGAAGACCCAAGTACGCTGTGGGAGGTCTATGAGTGTTGACGCTATGCCCAGCCGGATTATATTGCATTTAAAGCTGATGCATATCAGCAAGATGACTTTTCCGTATGGCTCAGAGTGTCACATCAATTGTGTCGCTTTTATTCGTGTGCTGTAATCACCAAATCAACTTTGAGTGAATGTCTACCTTCTTAAGTTACTGAATGGAAGCAGTGTTGACTTTAAAGAGGAGACCGCTGAGTATCCTCCCGATTACTTTACCTCATCTATCACAGCACATAATCTGGACCTCTCTTGGGTTCTCACTCACAGATAGCTAAAGGTCAAGACCATCAGCAACCTTAAATGGAGCCAGCAGTCTATAGGGAGAAAAGACACTGAGGAACAAGGAGCAACATTGGCACAATGCAATCAGTCCTTTTCAAACCCCCTGAGAAAACGAACTCCTTCGCTCCCATTGAAGCGGTCCAAGTTGTAGACAATAACGATGCAGACTTTCCCTATAGACACCCGGAGACTGAGGTCTTGCAGTATCCCTTACACAGTTGAGAAGTTTCTGCATATCCTTGATAAAACAAAAACCTAAAAACAGATTCGTTCAAGGGAGACTGTCTTACTAGTTTAGGTTGCATGAGGAGAAAGAATCGTGTATGTTTCTATTTGGGTCGAAGCCAAGGGACAGTTGGGGGTGGAGTGCCACACACCTGTTTCCCCTAATCCTGCCATCAACCTTTGAGTAACTAGCGTGAGTTTTTAGGGAGTGGTCTTTGGTCCTAAAGGGCGAGGACAGTGTTATTGTCACCCATTTAGAGGATGATGGGGGACACGTGGCGCACTCTTTGGAATGCTGGCAGGGTTGAGGGTGAATGAAGGCGTAGCAGGTGCTTGGACGGAGGTGCCAACGCAAATCAGCGTGGCAAGATGTGGTCAGGGTGTGGCGGTCACAAGGAGGAAACTGAGAGGGGGGGGTGGTATCCAAGCAGAAATGAAAGAACACCCTGTGATTGGCCAGTAAGCAGTCCAGGGTGTACCCCGACACCCACCCAACGTCAGCTGGCTCCACCTCAGAAATATGACTCAGCTAGAGTTTCCCTTGTAGCATCTCCTTTCAATCACTAGGACTTGACTAGCTTTACACATATGCCCAGAAACCTGTAGGTCAAGCTGTTACTCAACAGAAACCGGATCTTCCTTGACGGGTGCCCTCACTAAAATGCCAGTCTCCAACCTATTGGAGTTAGAGCCCCTCAAGTCTACTTGGGTGGCACAATGTACTGTTCCAAAACTAGATCTGAGGTGAAGCTGGTGAAGCAAGCACGACACAAGTGGTAAACATGAGCTGGGGAATGTCTGATAGAAGTTCAGAGGTTAGAAAGAAGCATGCCTTGGCAGGGACAGAGGGACATAGCCACCTGGTCATCTGGGTTAATTATAAATGAGGCGAGCCACAAGGGGGGAAGATGAGCTGGACAGCTGCCGCTTCACACTCACATTTGAAACACACACACACACTCCAGACTACAGCCCATGCGCATTGTCCACTCCACTGAGCACCGGATCCCAGGGGCCCAACATGGCGGAAAAGTCCTTCAAAGCAGCCAGGTGGAACTAGGGAAAAGTTCAGCATAACAGCCGGTAAAATATTTTAAACTGTTTTTTTTTTTTTCTTAGACCTTTCATAAGAAACTGTAAAAAGAAAAAAAATATTCCTTGGGTTCATCTGGCATAAGTCTACAGCGTTCGTGCTTTTGAAGTTCATTTTGCTTCTCTAATCGATGTCAACATTATATGTAAATACTCGAAAGGTTCACAATTGGTTGTCCTAATTCAAACATAGATTTGTCAGCACCTCTTCTCAGCAATCCCCTTGGGGATATGTCCTCAAAGATAGTTGTCTGTCTAATTGTCATATAAGCGTTTTTCTATGCTCAAGCAGAAATCTGAAACCTCACAGGTGGAAGTAGCCCCCCCCCCCCACACACACACACATCATGACATGCCACACACAGAAATTGTAGTCAAATTGATAGGTTGATTCATAGGGAATAAAAAGGAAAGCCACAGGAGTTTTACAAATGCTAAAAGTAAACTTAGCTAAATGTCATGTTAACCAACACGCTGAATGAAATGAGATGATATGAAAGTGAGACGGCGAGAAATTTCATAAACTTGATCTGATGCCACCAACTCCCTCACACATTATGGAATTATGCACCGTGTACCCATATCAGTCATATTCAGCACTCCCATTTAGACTTGATAATATTTCGCAGGCTGAGTGGTGATGGATGTAAAATGATGATGCAGGCTGATTATTTTGTGCTGATCCAGTATAAAACTCAGCAGACTATAGAGTCACAGCTACAAGAAATTCTTCTCGGGTTTCTCCTCCAGATACAAGAGAACAGAACAGAATGCACTTGACCTTTGTATTTTTTTTTGTGTGTGTTCCAGAATATGTAATATTAGTTGAGCAGTGCTGCAAAGTGAAGATTACTGACTCAGTTTATATCCAAAGTCTCCCATTTTGGAAGTACTCTTGCATAACAGACCGAAAACCTTTGGTCCAAAGATGACATACCAGTTTAGCAGCCCTCTCAGTACATAGTACAAAGTACTGTATCATTCTATCATCAAATGACACAAAGATTTATTGCATTTCTGCGAGAGACAAAGGCAGCTGCTCGAAACTTGCTGTTTACGGCAGATGGCCTCAATAGCATCCAGCCAAAGATAAATAAAGAAAAAGTGTCGATCGGCTGCAAGTTGAGACCAGCTGTTGCTAGCAGCAATGGAGCAGAGAGCCGGCCGGGTAGCTGACAACGACAATCGTCCAGCGCAACGAGAAGGCAAGAGGTGAAGTGGCAGCCGTGGGAGTGCTGAAGGAAGCACGGGGGATGAAAGGGATCAGCTCAGAGTGTTGGATGTGTGATAGCGTGGTGTTGGGCCAAGGCCTGAGGAAGTATCAGATGTGACACATTCATGTGAGTTACTAGGGGATGAGTCGGTCTCTGTGACTGCTCGCCTCAAGTAATACTGACAGACGTGCAAAAAGCAGGGACACACCCTTGAGTAGGGTAAAAATATCAGTGAGCTCCCAATGACAAATAAATAAATCATCATTATCGATGAGTGTGTATGGGTAGAACAGCTGAGTATTCAAATTGGAAATGCACCGCCCCAAACAAAGTGTTGTTACCTAATCTGCTGGATTTGGGACCCCGCAGCGTGCGAAACGTTGTTTAATCCCTTTTATCGAAGCATGCACACGTATTGGAAAGCGTAAAAATGTCAACCAAAGCCGTGATACGGAACAGACGTCTTTTAGAAGACAACAAAAAACATTTGGCATATGAGAGCATTCTTCATGCAACACGGATAAAAGGATTCAATTAATCCCAAATGTCAGGCCGTGTGTATAAATCACCAGGCAACTTCAAAAGCCATAGAAAGACACCTTAGACTTCTCTTCTATTTGTCTTTCAGTTCTGCACGTGACTCCAATCGGCATGCGACAGTGTCACGGGTAACGCGAGTGAGATTTGCTTCGTCGTTCTCCATTCCACCCATCGTGACTGACAGCTCGACGTTCAATAATTCATCCGGCCTGGGCTGTGTGAAGGTCAGGAGATCATCTGCGAGTGTCGCTGAGACGAGGTGGAACTGTCATCAAACATTCATTAACGCGCTGTACTGCCAATACCTTCTCAAAATACCCAATCTCTTCCGCTAACCTGCACCGATTTGCACTCAACGCCACCGACGCCGTTTCATGCTAGCTCATAGTTGAGGTTCAAATTCAGTGCAAATTGTTGCTAGGAAATATTTTATGGGAAGGTATCTTTACCAACCCAGCCAAGCAGCTGGAGAGACGTTGCAAAAGCAATGACCTAATGCAAGTCCACACGTGCGCACAGTCACAAAACGCAAATACACACTTATCTTAATCCGGCACATATTACGCTCTACTTACTCCTCGATATTAGCCAGGTGCTGCTGTTGTTCGCCGCAGCATTTGTAATCCTAAACTGGAGCCGTTGGATGCATCCATATCAGCTTGATCCGATCAATGACTTGTTGCTATTGGTATGCCACAGCAAATGGAGCAGCTGTTCCAATACAAGACTTCTGCCTCCATTTGTTGAATTAGTACATTATCTCATCCAAAAAGACATGAGAAAATAGTCATGTGATTTGACTGAGGATTTATGGAATATGTGAGCAGTTGTGTTGGAAGTCAGAGGATGGAGCCACAGGTGTTAAACAGCTAAGCACTTTAGCGACTCGGGCGGGGATAGATGTTAGTGAAGCAAGAAGGCTTCTCCGACAAGCCCCTCTGCAGAGCAACTCAAAGCTAAGAGGTCAAAGGCCACAGGGGGCGCAGTGGGCGACAATGGAAGCCATTTGTTTGCTTGTCGTGGCTCAACAGGTGAGCACTGGCCGGGGGACCGGCTTCTCAAAACATCTTACCCGATGAGGAGAAGAAAAAGAAAAAAAAAAAAAACATACCCCCATGGACTCAATGTCAGGAATGTCCACCGCACACGGTCAGTCACTCAGCACATACACGTCACAACAAGCCGCGTTTGCCGCTGTTCACACTGCACTGTTTGCTTTGTAGCTTTGTGAGGGGAGCTTACCCTGTAAAAATGCGACAGCGCTGAGGAAAAAGAAAAAGCACGGCCACCACCGGTGAACAGCTCAATGTTTGTTTTCATTTGAATGTCACAAGGTCTATGTTTTTTTGGGTTTGTTTCTTTCCCCCCATGCACCTGTGGAGCAACAGCCCAGGACTGGTAGCATTGTTTTGAATGTGATCCAGCCCGAGGCTTTGGGCCAGAACAGACTTATTATGTATGATTGTTTCCTTGAACATCTTGTTGCACCCGTTCCTCCTTAATTCAGACTTTTCTATGTATCGCACGATCACTCGAGCTTTTTCAGCTCATTCATAGAATTTGAATGAGGTTTTCAGCAACATTTTTTTTTGGAAGGTTCCTGATGGGCCGTGGAATCGAGATAATTACATTCAAGCGTTGTCGTTTAAAGAGAAATGAGCTGCAGGAAGTCATGATGGCTTCTTGCATCTGGTTGTTGTGTATCATGGACAAATTCGTACTTGGTCATCGCTCGTAATCACGCAAACACTCAGAACAAACAGGTTGAGGGTGTGAAAATTGTCCAAACATCTTATCCCCGGTGCAAATCACATTGTTCTGCTCTGACGAATCGCCACTCTGCAGTTCCACATTCCGGTGCGGTTGTAATTGTCTGCTTTATTCCGATTGTTTCCAAGTCAGGTGTTGAAAGACGTAGCTGAACGGAGACGTTGGGTTCTTGACAAGTTGTTTGGATCTTTCTTTTACACTGGAATACATGAGAAGGAAAATGCTTTTTTTTGAGAGCGAGTGAGATTTATCTTTACGAAACACAATTTTGTCCACTTAGTCCTGACTGCAATCATGAACAATCCACAGTGGGTAGTCTAATCTTCTCTAGGGCAACTAGATCTTTGATACAAAGTTGGCAATGTCAAACTGACTCCTTTTGATATCTCATAATACTGTAACCCTAAAGTGAGTATTCCTAATATCTTTATATAACGGGGATTATCCTAAAAAGAGCAGCGCCTGAATTGAGCGCACAAGCTAATTATCTCCTTTGGTTTGGACCAAGAGAGGAAAACAAAAGAAAATTCAGAACTGTGGCACAATGTCACGCCTCAAACCTTCCTAATGTGCCCGCAGGTTAAAAAAGCACAATAAATTGAGCACAGGTGTGTGCGTGCGTGTGTAGGAATGGAGACGATCAAGCAGGTTTGACACGCAGAAGCACTCGACGGCAAAACGAATTGCCTTCTGATGTCTGTGGAGCAAAAGGTTAAAGAGATCTGTCAGGATAGAACCATGACGGGGACGAAGAAGAACTGCGTGAATGACGAACAAAATGACGATTGCGTCACTTCAGCGGTCAATATGGTCAAGCAAATTAAAAATATTGAATTGAAACAAATATGGGGGTTGTTTATGCTGCCAGTTAATTACTGACCTCAAAACCACTGAGAAAATGGATCTTTATGAGTGTTGTGCAGATTTGGCCAAATGCTACCACATAGATCACACGGAAGACGTTAACGTCTTGTGTAATTCCAGATGTCAAAAAAAAAAAAAATTGACATTTGACGGCATGACGAACTCTTGTGTAAATGTGTTCTGTGTGGCTTTTAGCGTTTGTCAGGGTCCAGGGGAATGTTAATACAGCACACGTGGCGTATTCATCTTAGTGTTAGTTTTATAGTCGTGCCTGATGATGGGCCACTTCCTGCTTCGGATCAATTGATGCTTGCTGCCAGTCGTGGGTCAAGACATGATTTCAGTTTCTCAAAACCCGAAAGTTGGGTCCGATGTCATAGCTGCTAAGTCAAGTGATTGTGTCAAAGGCAAGTCTCATATGTCTGATTCATATGACCACAATCATTAATAAAAAAAGGATTAATTTTACCGTGGATTATTGAGTCCTTTACTGCTGAGAAAATTCATGAATGCAATAAATAGAAGTCAATAAACACCCTTGGGAGGCGGACATATTGTGTATCATAACGTCACAGCAAGTAGTTGGAATTAAATGACGCTGTGTACAATCATTACTTAATTTGTACTTTTAATAAATCCACACAGAGCCCTCAGCACTCTTGTGTTGATTTTAAGTGTGCATAACATGGCAGCCTTTATCCTATTAGCAGCAGTAGATGCCCGAAGGCAATAAAAGAGGAAGTCATAAATAAAAAATGAAAGAAAGGCACGTAAGCAGAACACTTCAGCACAAAATACATTTATTGTGTTTGTGTGCCTGTTCAGTCAAGTATGCTTATTACAACACAAATGTTTCTTACAAAACAATTTACAGATGATCTAAAGTCACTCATCTGATTAAATTATCATTTGTCTTAATAAACGGGGATGATTACTACTGTACTTCACAAAAAGCAAAGAAAAACCGGACTAACTTTGGTTGGTTGCTGTGAACAAATTACAACTTTGAGGTTCAGCGTGGCATCATTTGCCAGCGCCACAGTCAACCTCGCCCTTTTGAACTCGC
The DNA here is from genome assembly GCF_033458585.1 of Syngnathus typhle. Lineage (NCBI taxonomy): Eukaryota > Metazoa > Chordata > Actinopteri > Syngnathiformes > Syngnathidae > Syngnathus > Syngnathus typhle. The sequence goes on from NC_083748.1 coordinate 10,306,635, forward strand.
CCCAAACAACGGGCTCACCGACAGCTTCATTATAACATGCTAATTTCCATGATGATTGATTAAAGTAAGCCGCTTCTCTTCAGTGTCCCGCACTGACCCGTAGAGATGAATGTACAGCGGAGGCATAACAATATGCAAAAGCTCAAGATCCTTTACCACACTTGTTTTTTTAACATTCCCTAAGTTCCGATCCTTACTTATTCAGGCTCTTTTCACAAGGTCTCTATTGAAGCCAAGGAAAAAGGCTCAGCAGAAGCAGGTGGTCGCTCTTTTCTTCTAGGCAGGTATAGAGGGGGGCCGGGAGCGCTCTGCATGAGCGAGTCCCACTCCTCCATCCCTCATTCAGCTCCGCTTTAGCTTCCACTATTCACAGAGGCCCTATTTTGTCAGGAGCAAAGCAACGTGGGGAAAGAAAGAGGGATCATCCTTTTTTTTTTTCCTTTTTCCCCTTCTTTGTACGGCACATAGTCGTACAAGTGGTCCCAAAGCCTCTGCTAACGAGCAAGCCTCAGACAGAAAAGAAGGTTTCTGGAAAAGAAGAGGCTTGATTTATATGGACTGCTTTTTTTCCTCTCACTGATGGAATGTCAGTCTTAGCCCGCTGGGTGGTTTTGTACCTTTAGAATATATAGAGGAAGTCCATGATAAATAAAGCTTACACTGAATGTGCCAGTGTGCATTCAGCAAACTATAAACTTATTCAATCATTGTCGTTATGCATTTCAGGGGGAAAGTAAGTGGGTTAAACGTGTGTGTGTGTGTGTGTCTCCAATCTGTGCGTAATCAGACACGGTGTGTGCCAGGAATAGCAATGTCGATGCAATTACATAGATATAATTTCATAAGTAACGATGCAGAATAACATTCAAAGAAATATAAACAACATATCCCAAAAGAGACCATTTATGGCCCTTTGTGCCATAGAAAAATATCCAGTTACTTCAATTAAATGGAATTTTCCACCACTGGCTTGTGGTGTGTTTGAAGGTCTTAATTGAATTTGAACCAGCGAGCCACTGTGAGTTAGCTGGCTAATTACATCTTCGGTGTGGATGTGCTGGGACTGTGGTGTCAACCAACCGTGTAATTCATCATAGAAATATTTTGCTCAACTGCTGAATACATTCGGAAATAGAGAAGCTGGAAGAATGGAAACTTGGGTGACCCATTAGTCATTTTCTCGTCAACACGACTCCCACGACAAAGACGGTGTGAGATCCTTTGGTGGTTCGAATGCAGTAAAAACAGAGAAACAAAGCGTGCTGGCAGACAAAACGGTGTTTGGCTGCAACAGATGTACAACACAGAGGTCACCTTTCAGAGAGCCAAACGAGCACATTCCTCTCCTTACATGGAACGAAAACAGTTCCAGGCCATCGCTTCTTTTATGAAATATTCTATTCACGAGGCTTATTAAAACAAACACCTTGCCCGTCTACGTACGGCCTCGCCGCTTCATCGTTGTCAGCGCGGTGTTGACACAAGTAAACACCTGCTGAAAAGACGTGGAAACCAACCGCCATTTTGCTCATACTTTCAACAATGCATACCTTGGTCGCGGCTTAAACTGTTAGCATAACACACTGGGCGAACACCTCTACCCACGCCCACCACGTGACAGAACAGGTCAGGTTGGAGATGTGGAATGGCGTGTCTCTCATCGCTTGCCACCGGGCCACCGAGATACGTGTGGAACCGATGACAGAAAGTTGGCACGGGAAAGCGCTCCTCATTAGACAAACACGGAGAAGAAGCTCCTCATGCTTATGAAAGACGGAAAATGACGAAACCATGGGAAAGAGAAATGCCGTGTTTAAACACCTGCAAATGTTGCCGAGGTGTCAAACAGCTGTCATGTCTTCGAGTACTTTTTTGTGTCCTGATCCGTATTCTAGTATCCTTCATTGTACTTTTCGCTACATCTGTATTGCAGCTTAGCAGCGAGCGCTCTATTGACACACAGCCTTTCTGCTTCCTATTAGCAAAGCATCCCCATACTCCCGCAACAGCCGTTAGCCATCCAGTCCCAGTATGGCCAGTTGGCGGCCTTTCACGCCTCTCCATTTTATAGCTGATGAATCGCTGCAGCAGATGCTTTGTTATCTTTGAAGATTCCAGAAAGACAAGCATGATGAATCCCCCATAGGCCGCGCACATCCATCAACCATTCGCCAGACATCATGATGGCCCCAGAAATGCGTGCACCTGAGTCGCATGCGGCTTTCTGTGCCAGCTTTCCACTGGAGACTTGCCTGCGTTCAAGAACAGTATGTCCATCCCAGCTATGAAAACAACAATATGGTTGGTGTCAAAAAACGCCATACAGAAAATGGAAATCTGGTGTGGTCGTTACGTTTTTTTTTCCACCGGGCATTGTCACGGAAGCCTCACGTGCACTCCGCTCATCCGTCGCAATTTCACACAGCGGCGCAAAAGCCGGCGGAGTCTACCAGTGAAAAGGAACCAGTTATGGTAGCAGATGTCGTTAATGCATTCCTTTCCATGTCAATTCTTTGCAGAGCTCATGGAGGTCATAAATCTGCCACAATCACTGCAAGACTGTGCCGTGTCTAAGGTTTAAGGCAAATAAGGTTGTATGACGCTTCTCAATTTTGCAATGAATTTAAAGTTGGACTTTACAAAATGAACACCTTTGGCTTCTCGTGTATTTGCCGTATGTCACACTGCAGAGATTTACAGTTGGACTATTGGTCAAATTTTTAACCTGTTGGATTAGTTAATAGAGTGCTATTAAAAGCAAGTCATGCAGCGAATGAATCACACAAACATTTCCCTTAAAATAGATTCCAAAGCACCTGATCTGTTGTAGGCGCGTGAGAATACTGTGTCAAGCATATTTGGGGCAACCGGGGTTGGAGACCACATCACTTGTTGCGTGCAAATACAGAAGCAGAAGACAAGCTTTTTTTTTTTTTTTTTAATTGTTGGTCTTTATTTTGATACTCAAACATGAGAAATGCATAAATCATCACTTGTTTCCACACATCATTAATATCAAGTATGCTTGTGAAATACACTGTAATTCGTTTTGGCTGCAGGATTTTACGTGTCTGAAAACAGCTACAACTACAGCCTTAAATGAACTGTTCTAGACTGAAAAAGAGTTGTGATTAGTTGTGAGTTTTAAAATACCGTTTAGTGAATTTAGTAACACTTTTCGGAACATTAAATGAATTTAATTCATGATGTAACACATGATGTTTCACATTGCTGAAATGGCTTCTTGACACTTGTAGAGAGATGGAGGCCTCACCTGCAATGTGAAACCTGCTTTTATTTCTTGGAAAAGAAACAAGAAACCAAACCACTGAAGTGCCTGCAGTGCTGCAGGTGCGAATATCTGTTTCCCTGTAAGCATGATTAATAGTAATGAAATGTGGGACTTCTCCCAATACGGAACAATCACCCGTTCCTTGACGTCATCAACCAACAAACACAACATGTCAATGCCTGGTAAGTTATGAAAAAAATATTTGTAGGTAAGGAGTCTCATGGAAAATTGATTTACGACCTATGTGCATTACTGAGATGACATAATGTACGATCATGATGATTTGAGAATTGAAAATTATGTTTGTTGATCAAATTGAAATCTGAATTGATTTTAGGTACCTACTAAATGATATTTAGCTAGCTGTTGTCTGTTTGGTCACACTGAGCTGTGATTGGCCAAAGTAACTGTGATGTCATTTTCAATCGACAGCAAAGTGGCAAAATGGCCGCCACCCTGAGACCGATAAAAACGGATGGATTTTGCGGGTTAATTCATCGTCCACGCACGAAATATTAATCAGAGTTTAGCCCTGCTGTGGCGCATAAATCAAATTATTATAAATAAACCCATTTCAATTGGTTTCATTGATTGGAAAATTAGATTCCCCAAATCTGCTGCATCGTGTACCTACACGGCTCTTTTCAGAATTTATTTAAGATTAAGATTAAAGTCCCAATGATCGTCACACACACACTTGGGTGTAGTGAAATTTGTCCTCTGCATTTAACCCATCCCCGTGTGATTTTAATCCATCCCCTGGGGGAGAGGGGAGCAGTGAGCAGCAGCGGTGCCGCGCTCGGGAATCAGTTGGTGATCTAACCCCCCAATTCCAACCCTTAATGCTGAGTGCCAAGCAGGGAGGCAATGGGTCCCATTTTTATAGTCTTTGGTATTTCCTTTTACGGTCGCCTCAAATGAAAACATAATGACATTTTAAACCAGTTTTGTGATTATGGCTTGTTGTAAAGCGATTAGCTGGGCTGTCTCCGGCGCTGGCGGCCCCTTTAAGAAAGAGCGAGAGTTAGCGAGAGGAGGCGGTGTTTGAGGTTTCACACCCCGGAGTGGGAAACTTGGGCGGGTCTTGACACCGCTGACTGACAGCGGCCCACAACGCCGCAAGTCGGACGTACACGGTGAAACCAAAAGAACCAATCAGGGAAAGGTGTTTGCGCTACGTCATTTACAAACAACCAATTACAGCGCTCCGAAGGTGGCTCTGGAATCACTGTTGTGCTTCCAACGTGGGACTACACTAACCTACCAGAAAAAAAAAAAAAAAGGAAAAGTAAGCCAGAGGACAAAACTCATGGTGGCGGTGCACGGTCAAAAGGAGCGGGACTCTTCTTTTTCTATTACTCGGACTATTTAGTTTTTGTGCTTACAGTCTGCAAATAATAAACCCCCGATCGGGTCTCTATCGGAGTTTGGGGAGCTTTTCTAAGTTGGACTGGAAGTTGGATTGAAGCAATCGGGACTGAGATTTGAACGCTATGCTTCGCTCGGCTTGCTACCAACGCTGGAGTTATTTTTCTATGGAAAAAGTTTGGGGCTCAACTTTAGTGTGCGGGGGACAGTAAACTACATGCGCATTAAGTTCATTGTTGAAGCGACGTTGACTTTGCAACTTGCGGGCTTGCTATTGCCATGTTTCTAGTGATCCGGGCGCACTGTGCCCTTTAAACGTCTTTTTTTTTTTGGTTGGACGTTTGCAAACATGTCACTCAAGTTGGTGGGCACGCAGAGAATGTAGCGTTAAATGTTGCATCAATGCGTAACAATCATGAAAGTGAGTGGGAATTGACTTTTTTTTAATGACCAAACTGAATCACATTCGATTCAAAGCGCGCCTCGGACATCGAGGAAAAAGTTCAACCTCTGTCCTCAATGACTTTTTCCTGTTTTATCACCTACCTTTTGCCTATCGTGCACAATTCATAGGAAACTTTGAATATGCTCTAAAGTGCATCCAATTTTTACAAGGCTGCACTAATATTCCAGTTTGCGGGTTCTGGAGAACTCAGCCGCGGGGCTCTTAGTAACTGGATACAAAATGGCGGCGTCCTCGGGACGTTTTGGATATCCCTCTCTTTGTGTTTTTTATTTATTTTTATCACTCGAACTGTGGATCAGTCATGGATTGACATCAGAGTTGCAGTGTGCACAGAACTGTACCTGCAATGGAGATTCAGTGGACTGCAGTCATTTGGAGCTGGCAGCTCCGCCTGTTGATGTGCCTGTCAAGACGATTTCATTGTAAGTGAATCAATTATTATATGAAGTCCCTTAATCACTCTGTAAATATTTGATTATAACTTGAATTGCTACTGTCGGTCTGAGACTTGAAAAGTTTCCATTTTTTTTCCTTATCGTGTCTGGCTATTTTTGCATAAAGCTGCAAGACCCGTCAGCTAAGTCTCACTCATTAACCATCAAGAGAAGTTTGCAAAGTCTGCTGTAACCTTTTGTTTTGTCAAGATGAAGGTATTCTGTTAATTGTGCACGAGGCCAAGGCTGTCAGGCCCAATGTCGTACCATATTTAGCACTGCTGGATGAACTGTCCATTGCATCATCTCACGATGGTGTTTTATATGTGCTTAAAGTGAACACACGTCTAATAATTAGGGGTGTAAATCGCGGGTTTTGTCACGATACGATATAATATCGATATAAAGAACTACGATACGATATTTGCCGATATCTTAAAGCCTGCTGCGATTCATTCACGATATATCGCGATATAGTGCTCTACGATCGATTTTTTTTTTTTTAATAAAAAATATAGAACAATATCCTGATTTATAACAATTCATACGCAAAATCAACAAGGTACTGCAAACTCTTTATTTAGGAAATTACAAGAGTATTGTAGTATAAAAATTGCTTACTTTAACACTGAACTTTGATGTCGTGTTTTTTCTTTAAATGTGCGGCGAGATTTGTGCTCCCCGAATATTTGATCACCGCATGGCAGGATTTACGAACTACAAGTGTCTTGGCCGTTGAGTCATCTTTTCTTTGGAATCCGAAGTGCTTCCAAACGAATGACTTGAAGCCTAAAGGGGAGCAAATTTCCTCGTCTTTTTGGACACTAGCCATAGCACCAGCCCAGGAGCCGCGTACTAATTGTCGCCTCCCCTTTCACGAGCGTGCTCTGCTCACAACACAACACGCCCGGAAAAAGGAAGCAAGCCACAATGAACTGGATTTCAAAATAAAGTCGCGTCTAATTCCGAGGTCAAACACGGCGATATAAATCGATGTTTACCTTTAGCATCGATGCCAATAAATCGTAGAGCATTATATCGATTAATCGATGTGTATCGATGTATCGTTACACCCCTACTAATAATGGCTAAGTTTTACAGTTTTTTTTATTGTTGTTGCACTGGGTCATAACTTGACGTGACTTCACTTGGCAACTGGAGTATTACGATGCTCAATGGATCTCAGAGACCACCACTACTTTTGATTGCTGGCGAATTGTGTTCACGCCCACAACGGCGCAAACACAGGTTTTTAACTAACACCAAGCTGAGTGCTTCTTCGAAAATACGAAAAGAACTGCCAGTCAAGTGCAGCACTGCATGTGTTTATTGATCATGTTTGCAAACACCATCATGGTTGCCCTGGCAGAAGGTGTGTAACTTCTGTTGAGCTAGCGTCGTATCATAACAGCTCCATTTGCATCATGTAAAATAACTACTGATCCAGCGTGATCTCTTGAAGTTTTGTTATCTCGGGTGAAACAAGCTTTACAACTTTTAAATGATTGTTTTTTTTCCAACCACGAGGCTACATGCTTCTCTGCTTGAGCTCGCCGGTTTTTGGCAGGCAACTCTAAGAGCAACTCTGTTCCTGTAAGGCGTTGACCGCGCCTCGATTACGCTAACTAACCACAAAATGGTCATTTCAGGATTTCATGAAAGAAGCCATTTTTATTTACCTAAACATAATTCTTGCAAAATTACGACAGTTTATTTGTGACATAGTTAAAAAGAGCTATTCATATCATTACAATAATTAAATCCAATATCTACAAGGAAAGTGCAAGACAAATTACTGTTCGAGTTGGCGTTTCAGTAACGAACACGGAAGAGCAAACAACTCATCTTTTGCCATCCTGATTTTAGGTGGTTCTTTGCAAGAAAGTGGATATATAATATTATATATAAGAATGATGAAACATGATGGTTCACCCTTCGAATCCATCCGAGTCGTCCTTGTCATTTGAAGTCATTCAAAGCAGCTTTCCTTCCTTGCGCTCTCAGTGCCTCATCTTATTTTCAGCCACAGTAATGTGCATAAAAAGCACTTTGCCCACCGGGCACTGGGATTAATGGTATTTTTTTTAAAGTAAAAAAAGAAAAAGCATGTGCATTATTTGTTTTGACTGTTATTCCATGATGGGCTAGCAGATATAGTGTCTGTCTCACTCGCCCGCATTTCTCACAAGCAAATGTGCTTTATTTAGTACACAAACCGCATTCTATTGTACTTTCCAGTGTTCCCTACGACACACAGTACAGCTCAAATTCTGGTGCCAAGCCAGCGGAAGCCAACTACTGAATGATCCTCTTTGTACCTCAGCATTTCCCAAGTGGTTTTCCAAGTTCCCTAATATACTGCTTGTCCCTCGAACCGTACCCCCAAAGCTGACTTATTGGTAAACAGTCGCCCTCAGGAAAGGGATTTGCGTCGGCGGTTTCCCGGTTGACGACTGGCCCATCACACGACCTCCGGGAATCTAAGGGTGCAAGTCGGGAGGACTGTGGTGGCGTTTTTCTTTTTTCCAGCCTCCCTCATGCGATTGTTTTGTCAACATTGCGGTCCGCCGCCGATCCCGCCTTCAGGCTGGATCCACTCGCGCCGCCGTGCGCTACTTGACCGCCACTTTGTCCGAAATGGCTTTAGTCCCATCCCATTACGTGCTTATTAGTTATCTCGCCGCATTTGCTGTCAAGATCAACAGACGGGACAACAGCTAAATGGAGACACGCTCGATGAACGTTTGGGGTGGCCGCGTAGCAACAACAGCGGCTCTCGGTGGGGTTTACAGCACTTGTGGTTTCACAGCAATTTCACACTAGGCCGCATTGTAATCCCGCGGGATTGAGAGTGAGTTTGTTTATTGCCATAGTTTCCCTTGCTGTGTGCCTTGCGTGTTCCCTGGCAGATATTTTCAAGTCACAGTTTGACCATCACGCCGGGTTTTGGCTGATGTTATGTTTGGCCCCGATTTTCATCAGCTGTTCTTCGCTGTGGGTTTTTATCAGAGGTTATTGGCATGAGGTTAGAGGTGTAGAAGAAATACGTAGAACATCTCCTTGGTAGAGCTCGCGTTAAAAGATAATAGCTTGGTCATGCTGTGCCTCTGGCTACTGCTGACCCTTTCGCCCAAATTTCTCTTGTTTGCAAAGCGTTGTCTGTGCGCCAAAGCACATGGCCCCAAGATGTGGCTCGACATCCTGCCCGGGAAAACCGAAGAACTCGCCCTCCCAGTCGGAGTGGCCGCAAAGGCTGGAGGAACTCTTATGCTGCGTTGTGTGTGGGCGAGGAGTATTCTGTGTAACAGGTTCCTGCTCTGTGTTTCAAAACAGGCACCTCATTTCTTAGTGTTCCGTTTTAGCTTCAGGGTCATTATTTTTTGCTTGAAAGTGAAGGATCTCCTCATTATTTTGGTTGTGAATGAAATGTTTCTGTGGATTTATGACTCCAATTAACTGTCACCATCATTTGTTACGCCAATGAAGACGAATGAGCCTGTCTGAGAAGAATCATTCAGGACGACATTAGCTTCACTTGCGTGTTAGGGGATCAGAAGCAAATTGTTTCTTTCTTGAAGGAGCAGCCTCACTATCATCCATAAAACCTTGCAAACGAGCTTCTTCTCCTGCTGTGGCCTTTTGTGGTCTTCTTTGCAGTTCTCGCAATGTTCTCGTCAACAGCAGCAGTTTTTTTTTCTTTACCGTACTCGCTCAACAAGTGTTACAGTAAAGGACATTAGAAATAATTGAATTGGCTGCGGCCAATGTGCAAGTGGTTCAAATTGATTTTCCATCTTTGCTTGGCTTCACAATCGCTCCTTTTCCCACTAATAGACCGCACTGTGATTTTCATGTAGGTTACACAACGACAACTAATGCGGTGACACCCATGTTAAGTTTAACTTAGCACACAACAGCAAGGTCAAAAAGCCACTTCACGTTTCTCGCTAAATTACCAGGAATGACTTTTGATAATTTTCTTTTCCATTACCGATCCGCATTTTAGATCCGACTTTTACTTCATCGCTTCCCTTTAACTGACACGTAAAATGGTATCCAGGAGCTGCTGCTAGTTTCTGTGTACACCCAGACGGCAGTTGCCCGGCTATAAAGCAGACCCCTGATGACAGTGTGTTTGTGTGTGTGTGTTTGCATGCGCGTAAGTGTGTGTGTGTGTGTGTCTCTCGGACACACAGGGTTATTATTTGATGAGTTTTACGATGCTATGAAACTGACCACATTTAAGGGCGTTTGTGTCCCCGTGGGGTTGAAAGAGCCTCGTCACTGACATCACTTAACGCTCTGGATGAGCAAAGTTCATACAGCGTTAATGTACAATAGGAACAGGAAAGAATCATGATGATGTATCGCTGTATGTTCTGACTTACATCATGTCATGTTATGACATCATCTTTACACTCTGGTCCCTCAGCACCCATACATAGTGCAGCAAATTTTGAAGAAAAGCTTTATCATCTCTTTTCGGCTGAACTCCGTGTTTCTTCACTTTCGCTTTGTCAGACCGGCCTTCGCTTCCTTATTTTACTCCGAGAAAGATTTCTCGGTCGGCAAGTTTGACGCTAATGTCTTCGATTAGCCGCATATCCTTCCGGCGATCGGGCCACTTAAAATGACAAATTCTGACCTACACTCTGAGGTGAAGCGGACTATAACTAACCACACGCACAAGTTATGAGTCACAAGTAATAACTTCAAGTTGTCGTTTGGCAGACTTATTGGTTTTGACTCTAAAGGTATTGAGTCAAAATCAATAAAATGTTTTTTTTTAGTGTCCACAGGAGTTTGTGGATGTGATTACAACAATATGTGAAGCATTTGCAAGGCGTTCTCTGTACATCCTTTCACAGCTGGTTGTAAGGAACAACACGCCATCTTGTTTTGTCTCCCGTCAATCAATCCCAAATGACTTGGAGGAATCTGTTCTGTGCACTGCAAAATTCTTTCAGATGCAATTGCTGGGCCACTATCTGGAAAGCATTAACCACGCTTAGTAGTCCCACTTGGATGAGGGAAGGAGGGAGATAAACTCCTGTTATCAACATATTCTCATACAGTAGGTGTTAAAATGCCACCCATCTTATCTGATCGGCAGGAAAATAAATCGGGCTGAATGAAGCGAAGACAAATACACTTGTCGAGCGTATGCCGCAGTTGGCTGGAAAAAAAAAAAGGCCGCATGCAAACAAAGGAATGCTTTTGTTTGTTTGCCGCGACCTCTCGCACCCGTGTAGCACTTTTGCCACATTTTGCCTGCGAGGCTGTGTTTTCCCCAAAGCATTCCTCGAAAGCAGCGGCGGCCCCAATGAAAGTTGCCGGATCGTTTTTTTTTTTTTTCTTTTTACACTCATCTTTGCCTTAAATTGCCTCCTGTTGCAGGGGATGACAATTTAGTGATCTAGACCACAAAGGGAGGTGGCCCATTAAACGATCATAAAGCAGACGCACATGTACAACTAACTCCCTGTCAGGCCTGCGCCCGGAGGGCAGACACATGCTCGGCTATTACTTCGTCACCCTCTCGAACAAGGAGAAAGACACGTGGAGGGAAGTGGTCATTATCTGCAATCAAGCCCGGGAGACATAAAAGGAAAATGCGTCGAAGGGGGGAAAGAAAAAAAAGGATTTGCAGTCGTAAAAAAATAATCGTATTGTCTGACATGAACTGTCTTTTGTCGGGGGCAATGACTCTTAATTTTGATCAGAAATGAGTCCGGTAGCTACGTCTTTGCCGTTTTCCTCGTGAGGCACGAATGGAGGAATGTGGCGCGTCAGGTAAAAGTGTCCGCGAACAAGAACTCATTTCTCAGCAGGCCTGCGAAACATTCCTGGTCGCTCTCTCACGTCTGGACAAACGGATGGAGGGGGGAGGGGATGGGTAGACTGGGATCTGCAGATTCCCTTTGTCGAGTAAACGCCAGCAGCAAACACAAACGCTGCTCTCACTGTCCGATCCTCTGCCAACGGGCGGCGGCGGCGGGCCAGCAAAGTAGGAGGTGTGTGCGAGACATACCATAAGTTGGCCTTGTTTAGGCCTGACATTAATTTGATGAATTTGGCATGGGACACCGTCTGTGAAATGCAGATGTTTGCCCTTCAATGCCCCCGTGATGCTCACCCCCCCCCCCCCCCCTCCTCCTCCTCCTCCTCCCCCTCCCACGTTGTCTGAGGTAACTCAATTGCTGAACAAGTCTCTCATCCTCTGTAAATCGAGTGCCGGCTATTAAATCTAAGTGCAGATTGATTGTCCAGACGAATGGCCTGTTAGTTTTGTTTGTGGAGCGAGCGAGCAGAGAGAGTTCCTCCATTGATAGTATTGATTCCGTCCTGCTTGTAGTCAACCGGATGATTTTACACTTTGTTTTCAGTTTGAATTAGCTTGCCTGCTGCACATTATTCACACTGCAAATTCATTATTACCACCTTTTTCTTTTTTTTCTTTTCTTCCAGAAATCTTGGCCACAGCAAGCTGACTGACATCAGCACCGAAGTGTTTTCCAACCTATCAAATTTACGAGAGTTGTGAGTATTCATCCACACCAAACATTCACTGTGTATATATTTCGGAAACGGTTTCACCGGCACTTCTTAAAATGTCTGCCAGGTCAGCACAAACAAGCTTCAGGTAACCTACTTATCGTAGTTCGGCTAATAAAAATGGGAACGTCTGTATTTGGGACGCCATAGCTTTATTTGTTCCCACACACGCAATCGGGACCGAGCTTCTTTTTGCGGCACGGCTTCGTCAATTTGGTAACGTTTTGCGGTCGACACTCGGTAGCAGCTTCCTCGTCGGTGTTACCTTGAGCTAAGCCCGATTGAGAATAAGTGGTGGTTTTCTATATTAAGCCTCTCCTCCACCACCTGATATTGTAGCCAACACTGGCCTTGTCAATAATTTATACGGCGAGGAGAGGACTTGGCTCGCTTTCACTCAACACAAAACACACAGAAAAGCTTAGCCGCACTCGTGACATCATCAGGCCAACCAATTCTGTCACACTTGTGTCACTTATAATTTGAGTTTTAAAGTAGTCTCCATAACCTGCGCGTTGGTGACTTTTCAGGCGGCTGGACCACAACGAGCTGACCTCCATACCGGATTTAGGATCGGCGGCTTCAACGATTGTCGCACTCTACCTGTGAGTAGACAGCGCTGCTTGTCGCCAGAATGATCTGCCTCTTGGTATTCTTAGGCTACTGGCCTCTTTGAAATGCTCTTGAAATAGTCTCCTGACATCTGTCAAGGATGCAAATGCTTTTACGTGTCACTTTTAGAACAGTGGCACGAGCGCTACAATGTTACAGTATCATCCAAAAAAATCACAAACTAGATTTCCATTTGAGCTCGTTGGGTATCATTCTGAGATTTAAGAGTATAATCTTATTAGGCAGACATTTGTGTTATCTCGTAAACTCAACGTTGTTTTCTCCGAGTCGTGAAACCGGGCCTGCGGGTACTGGCCGCATTGGCATCTCACTGGAGATTTATTGCCTTATTTGGGAGGGAGGGAGGAAGGGAGAGCGTACGTATGTGCCAGTGCTTGTCTGCGTTAAAAGCAGGAACTCTGCAGACAATCTTTCAAATATAAGTTTAGTCTATAGTAAGTCATAATCTGAAAACGGTGGACCAACGTTGCCAACTTGACCTAGATTCAATTTAACTCCTACTAGTCATTGAAATGTTCAGAAAGGGTTATCTCATCCACACGTTTAATTTTCTCCACACCTTGCTGGAGTGCGGGCCGCCCGCCTGAAAACCTGCAGCCGCTGTCATCTTTTGGTTTCAGTGGTGAGCATTGCAAGGGTGGCACCTTAGCCTGGTGTGCTCAGAAGCCATCCCGAAGCCTTTTTGTGGTCAGAGTCTTTCTGCTTTTCCTCACGACAGAAAACCTCTATTCGCTCCAAGCATGGAAGTAACGCCCCTCCAAATAACCAGGGGGGCTTTTTTTGGCCGGACTTGAAGCCTGTTGCCAGGGAAGAGCCCGCGGGGGCTGACAGGAGAAGAGACGAGAGGGAGGGGTCCAGTATTTACAAAGCCACACAGCTGAAGTGAAGGCCCACCGAAGCACTTGCAGCTGCAGCTGTCCGTCACATAGCTTACAGTAAAATGGGTGACGGCAAGCCGGGGGAGGAAGGGATGGTTGACGTCACTGTTTGGCGCGAGAGAAATAGTGCACCAATAAAGGACATTGTCCGAGGGTCATGTTAGAAAACAGAAGTTTAAAAAGAGAAATGAAAGTCGACGGTGGACGGTAAGAACATAAGGATGGCGCAACAAAGCGTAAAAATGGTGTCATAGTCACTGACATCGCCCTCCATGTCAACTTCAAATACCGTTATAATACAGACTTTGTCTCTTTTTGAACGGACCTCCTAATTGCCTTCAAAGATAGCGCTGGTCTTAAATGACCGATGCGTTGCCTGCATCAAAAGAAGTGTCAAGAAGGAACCGGGCTCGTGCTAATCAGATGCTCGACGGGCCACGTTATTGAGATTTGGAATTAAGTACAGTGGATAAATCTCCCGGACTTCAAAAGCCGAGCAGCAGCGATTCATCAAGGTTGTCACCAACAGTATGATAAAGACGGCCGCCAGTGTCGACCGGTCAAGCGTTCATAAACGCCGCCATTGTCCGTCCCAACTTCAAACACGCCGGGCGCTCTGTCTCTCTCGCACAGCTGGATCCTCGAGCGTGGGAGGGAGCGAGTTTGGGTGGGGGCCGGCCGGCCGTGGTGGAACTGGAAGGAGCGAGAGAGGTCAATCTCTTCCACCAGTCTGAGGCTGATCTGTTTTTCCCAGCAGAGGTCACCAGCTGTTGACCCTAGCTCACTTCTTAACTATCCCCTATTTTTCTCCTCCCCCATTCTTTTCCCTTCGCGCTCTGTGCTCAAAGTAGCCACTGTGTGTTACTCTTGTTTTGTTGTTTGTGCGCTCGCACGGTTCGGCCTGAAAGCATTATGGCCCGTGTTTATTCAGGTGGGCACTGCGGCGTGACCCCCTGATGCCCCCCCCCCCCCTCGACTAATAAATGAGCATGTGTGTGTCCATTTGCTAGCTGAAGGCTAGAAAGGAAGGAGGCACCGACCGACCTTGTTTTGACAGTGTTGGAACACCTGCTCTCTTTTGCTTTCTTTGGCTCTTTGGACACAAACGACCCTGGGAACGAAAGCAGTCGTTCGCAAAATATCGCGGAAGCTTGATTGAGTATGAAGATGGGTTCAATTAGTGTCTCCCCTCTGGCTTTCCTGTGCGGAGGTCAAGCGCCAATAAGACCGATTTGAAGCGCTGCTTATGCAACCAAACGTCAGGCATATTTTTGTTTGTTCAGTAAAACATCTCTTTTTGCTCTTCCTCAGACATCATAACAAAATCCGCAGTATTGACGGCGCACGAATCCGAAACTTGGTTTCCTTGGAAACCTTGGACCTGAGCAATAATGACATCACTGAGCTACGAGGGCACTCCTTCCCCGCAGGCCTCCGGATTAGAGATTTGTAAGTATGGTTCAACTACTCATTAAATGCAGTTACACAATGAATTCCGTGTTAAGAGCACTTAATGTTTTTTCAAGCCTTTGATGTCGATAGGAAACTCTCAGTCCTTCCATTTGCACAAGCATAACAACGACATCGTGCGACCTCACCCGAAAGAAGAAATGTGTGTAGTGAGCGTGCAGCTGTGTTTGGGCGTCCTCAGGTACCTCAGCAGCAACAAGATCAGCACATTAGAGCCAGGAGCGCTGGACCGTCTCGGCTCCACTCTCCAGGTCCTGAGATTGAGCCGAAACCGTGTCAGTCAGATTCCCGTCAGGGCATTCCAGCTCCCGAGGCTCACCCATCTGTGAGTGCTTTTGAATTTACATCGGTGTGAAAATGTGGGTCAAACGCAAGCAAGTTGTAGGAACAAACATTTATTGGCTTCTTCCAAGTTCATTCTTCGTCCTAGCTTCGCCAAACTTCCTTTTACTTTGGCTCACCGAAGTCGGACACTGTGTACACAAGAAGTATCGATTGTCTACGCCTGTGACTGGAAGAGTAAAAGCGCTTTTGGAATGGAAGTCTAACCTGTTTTGACTCTTATCAGGTTCTACAGGTGTCTTTTTTGTCGGCCAGCCAATTGCGTGACGTCAAATTAAACACAAACAAATAGGCCAGGTTGTTTATTTCCTCCTTTGAGGGCAATTCTTTTTCCTTCTTAATTGCTGATGTGATGAAACAGTTTGTATGTTTATTTTATTTTTAAATAGTTCATAACCTTTTGTCATGATTTGTGTGCTTGTGTCCAACCCGCAGCGAACTGAACAGGAACCGCATCCGTCAGGTGGAAGGTTTGACTTTCCAGGGTCTTTCCAGCTTGGAGGTGCTGAAGCTCCAAAGAAACAGCATCAGCAAGCTGACTGACGGTGCTTTCTGGGATCTTGCCAAGATGAAAGTCCTGTACGTATCTCTGACAAGACCCGGAAGACATTTATTTATGTTCAATCTTCGAATAACGATAAACGACTTCTTATCTCTGAAACGCACGATTCGATTTTTCATGGTTGTCATGATTGATACCTGATTGATTGTTTGTAATCCAGACACTTGGAGTACAACAGCCTGAGCGAGGTGAACAGTGGCTCCTTGTATGGTCTGACGTCCCTTCAGCAGCTCTTCCTCAGTAACAACTCAATAACCCGCATCAATCCTGACGGTTGGAAGTTCTGCCAGAAACTGAGGGAATTGTGAGTGCCTCCTCAGACTCCAAATCAAATTTGTTGATATATAATTATTCCATTTTTTTACCGTGTAAAATATCTACATCCATTTTATCTTCAGCAATATGATCTTTCTACGTTACAAGGGTTAAACGCCGCAGCGCTTGTACACTCAATATGCTCTAGGAAGGCTAATCCTGTTTATCCCATAATTAGACCTGAGCTCAATAGCTTTGGAACTGTTCCTTTGCTGTCTTTTTCTTCATCCCTTGAGTGTATGCCATCTCGTGCTCGCCGTGTTGTGGTAATTACCGACGGATCGCATTTGCCCCCCTATTGTCAAGTGAAGGACAAGGTATTACCTGAGAGCCTTCCTCCTTCTCTGTTGACATGAGCGTCATTTCACTGCTATAAAATGCTTTACTCAGCTGAGGCGTTACTAACTGCGAGGTGGACCGGCTTTGCGTGTTTGTCCATGTGTAACAGTTAGACAAGATTACCAGTTAGATGTAAGTTTACCGTTCATATCTGAGCGCCATATCCTGTAAACACGTCTATGAATGATAGATTGCCTCCTGGCTGTCCTCTTTGCGTTTTAGTGGTCCTTTGGCTTTTTTTTTTTTCTTTTTATCAGGCGCTCTGCATATGTGAGCAAGAGGAGAGCTGTAGGAAGTCACAGGAGGAAGACTCACATATTCAAACTCTTGTTGATGACTATTAGTAGTTACTTTTAGGTGTTGTCCAATGTTTGAGAGTGATCCACCCATCTTCCTTTCCATTTGAAATTTACCGTAAATAAATGTCTAGTACGCACCCCCCCCCCCCCTCCTTCCAAAATCACTCTTAAAAAACATTTTTTTCTTCCTCACTGCTATGCCCCGCTTGTCCTAATTGCTGTGTGTGTCTCACCCGCATTTTCTCTCTCCAGGAATCTGTCGTATAACAACCTGACGCGTCTGGATGAAGGCAGTCTGGCTGTGCTGGGGGATCTCCACACCCTCCGTCTGGGACACAACGCAATAAGCCACATCGCCGAGGGAGCCTTCAGAGGCCTCCGGGCTGTGCGCATCCTGTAAGTCTACACCCCCCCCACACCTCATCTGCCATTAGCAAGTCAAAATTACTCCTGAGATGTGCCGCAGGGGAGTAGTGAAAGCCGAGATGTTGTCATATTTGAATAGCTCTGTGAATATGCCATGCTGATTTGAGGTCTTTGGTGTTTGATTTCAAGGTTTGATCACATAGGCATTTTTGGGACAAATTGTTCCGTGTTCACTTTTGTCACAGTTTCTTTGGCAACTTTCTGGTCTTTCTTGCTTTGTTCCTTTTGTTTGGTTTTGTTTTGCTCCGAAAAGAGTCACTTTGCTGCCTTTGGAACTCACGCAATAAGTTCCTTTTTTTTTTGTTGCAAGATCTTCAACCTGTTGGGGAAAAAAAAAACATTAGTACGTGAAAGACGAAAGCCTGGTGATTGCACTGTGGGTGGCAGAGCCAGGTAGTGTTGTGCCCTCACAGCCTCTCTCTGCACACTGGCATTCCTCCTTTTTATTTTCATGAACACACACTTTATCTGTTCCCTCATCCTCCCCGTTCATCCCGGCACTCTTGTGTCTTTGAGGCAGCCCTAATTTAATCAACCGAGGGAAGAACAGCCATAGACCGGGCCCGAAAGTTAGCCGGGGGAGCTTTAATTGGTCCTGCTTTGCTGGCTGAGCTGACACGCCACCCGAGCCTGCGGCGGGGTGTGAAAGCTCCAAACAAGCCCGCATGGTCCCCTTATTCGGCCACGGGGGTTGTTGGCCCATCGCACCGCCCCCACCTTGCTCTTGAGCGCCCCGCCCTCCCCACCCGACACCCACCACCACCACTGGCCTTGCTTTAACAAGCCAACAACCATTCACATCCAGCCAGCCAGAAAGAGTTGGAAATTGGCAGGTCCAGTTTGGCAGCCAGTGGGGGATGAAAAGAACAAGGGGGGGGGGGGGGGGGGCAGTATTATGTTATTGTGAAGACGGTGATGGGTGGGTGTGGTTGGCCAGCAACCTCAAAGGTCTTGAGTTTGAAAAATGATTTACTACACTAGTGTTTGTTCCCTTCCTAGACAGCTGGCCTTGACTGTATCGTGAGCGAAAGCAAGTGAAACACATTCAGCAAGTGTTAAGGAACTCCCAAAAAGAAGGTTTTCTTTCAGTAAATCTATTCAACCTTTGCCCGGCCATTGCTAAGCTTGCTCTGTAACCCACGAAGACTTCTGGCCCGAGAGTACAGCAGCAGAGGGGCTTCTAAGGCCAGGTGTGAGCGGGCAACCCATGACGAAGAGCACCGACCGAAGCTGTCCTCCTCGCGACGTTTTTATCCTAACCCTCTTTTCTCTCATTCTCTGCAGGGAGCTGGACCATAATGACATCTCAGGCACAATAGAAGATACCAACGGGGCCTTCTCGGGTTTGGACAGCCTCAGCAAGCTGTGAGTCTCTAATTCTTGTTTTCCCCTTTTTAAATTGGCCTTTCCCATTTTCACCATGAACCCCAAATAGTTTTCAAATTGGCACGTAGTTCAATGTGACAAGTCGTCAAGTCTCCCGGGATGGAGAGTCGGTGCTGGCCTTTGAGTAGTAATTCCTAGTAATCAAGCCACAGGATGAAAAGACGATGTCCAGCCAAGATGGTTCTCAGTGTGTGCGCCGCTAAAGGAGAAAGAGGAAGAGAAAGGGCCTTTTCTTCACACTGGCGGGGGTTCGCTCCCCCCAATAGGCTTAGTTCCATTTCTTCTCCGTGCTTGCGCTCGACCTGCCCCCGCTTTCACACTCTCTGTTGTTGGGAGCTGAGAGAGGGTGAAATTGAAGGCCGCATTCAGTCATCCAAATCAAACGCCTCACACGCCCCGAACCCTGACCCCCTACGTCTTTTGTCAAGTGTGGGCCCGAGCGGCTCGCTGCATCCCGAGCCTGCTTAGCTGAGCCGTGGGAGGGAGAAGATGCAAAAAAAGAAAAAAATAGTTGGCGGCACCTCAAAGTTGTGTACACAAAGGCGTGCTTTCAATAATTCTTAACGCAAATTGCATGAAGATCCAATGGAGGGAAGGACGTGGACTCCAAATAAGAAAGCAGCAGCTGGCTGAGCTTCTCATGTAGTAGCTTAAATATCGTCACAAACTCCGTCGTGTCATTGCTAATATCATTCCACGCAAACACAATTTCGCACACTCACTCTTTCACCTTTTGGCTAATCTCTAGACAGTTCCGATTTCCATGTTTTCGATCCCCCGCCGCTTATCAGATTCAGCCTTGCTAATTGTGCTCCACTCTTCTCCCCATCCCTGCGTACTTGGTCCACATCCATCATGGTCAGAACGCTTTTTGGAAACAAGATCAAGTCCGTGGCAAAGAAAGCCTTCGCTGGACTCGAGACCCTGGAACACCTGTGAGTATTCTACAATGGGTGGGGTTCACATTGTCTGGGAAGGGGGGGGGAATGAATAGCTGGTGAGGAGATGCTGACTTCAGTATGTAGCAAGGGGGGGGTGTCAAATTGGTTTCCCCTTAGAGGGCCATCATGACTCTGAAATCACATAATTGTAATATTTTTGCTTATCATGTTATAGATACTAATTTGGAATTTAGAAGCCATTGAAAAAATGTTCAACTTGGTTCAGTGGATTTGCTTTAGCGGGCCATAGAATGAGTTGGCGGGCCGTATGTGGCACCTGGGCCTTAGGTTTGACACCAGTGATGTAAAGGCAGAAGCCACGGCAAGCGCCCAGCTGCCTCTTCCTCGCTAGCCCGGCACAACTTCAACTATGACCTTTTGGCTTCCTGCCGCCGACCAGGAACAAAGGCTGTAGAACATGTGGTGCATTCTACCAGCCGATTGCAAATTCCCCTAAGCTTTTTCGCAACCAGGCATACACACCTGGATTCGGTTGTATGTATCTGAGGACGTTTGTTGACTTGCTGCCGCACCCCCACAGGAACTTGGGCGACAATGCGATCCGCTCCATCCAGCCCGATGCCTTAAGCAAGATGAAGAACCTCCAAACTCTGTGAGCACTCGCCACATCATCCAACCCACATTTTACCTGTACACGTTACGTCCCAAGTTGATTTTCAGGTGCTTGCTTCTTCTCCGCAGTCTCATCCAGAGCGACAGCTTCTTGTGCGACTGCCAGCTCCGCTGGCTGCCTGAGTGGTTGGTGGCCCGCGGAATACAGAGCGGCGTTAACGCCACGTGTGCCCACCCTGAGGCTCTCAAGGGTACCAGTGTATATCAGGCTCCATCCAGCAGTTTTTTGTGCGGTGAGTAATCTGTTTGTTTGCTATGCAATCGTTTTCATTCAAATTCCGTACTTACTTTGACGTCGGCGTTTCCCGTCCCCTTCTGTCGTCCGTCCTGGACTCTTTAGATGACGTTCCCAAACCCCAGATCAGCGTCCACCCAGAAACCACAGTGGCGGTCCTCGGCAGCAACGTGCGCCTCACCTGCACGGCCGCCAGCAGCAGCTCGTCACCCGTGACCTTCACGTGGCGCAAGGACCAGGAGCTGCTTCGACACGCCGAGACGGAGAACTACGCCCACGTGCGCCCTCGCCCTCAAGACGGGACGGGCGGAGGCAGCGGCGTGAAGGAGTACACCACTATCCTACACCTGCGCCACGTGACCTTTGCGCACGAGGGCCGCTACCAGTGCATCATCGCCAACCACTTTGGCTCCACGTACTCAAGCAAGGCCCGTCTCGTCGTCAACGGTAGGCTTTGTTGGTACGAATGGAATCGCCAGAAAATCGACGACACGGCAGTATTTCTTTTGGGGGATTTTTTTGTACCGCCGTTGACAAAAACAAAACAGGGCTGTGCAGCCAAATCACGGCCATCAGTTATCTGCTAACGTGTGCGTGATTACATCACTTCCGCCAAATAAAACGTCTGTTGACATTGCGCTTATCTGCCTTTCAATTGTTCCACTTGACAGAGGCGCAATTGAGTTCGGTAGCCATGCGGGAGTTTCTCCTCTTTCGGCCGAACAAAAGTCTCCACTCTCTTTTGCCGTTCGTAACAAATTGATTTGACTCCATGACAGAAGCCATTTCTCTACCGCTCTGCCCCTCGGCCTTTGTGACAGAATTATTCTTCGGTTTGTCATCTTGGTGTCATGCCTATGAAAGCTTGCAGAATTGTGATTCCGCCTGCGTCCAATTTAACGCACGTTTTTCGGTCTGCTTGATCCGCAGTGCTGCCATCTTTTGTGAAGACACCCAGGGACAGCACCATCAGAACGGGCCACACGGCTAGGCTGGAGTGCGCCGCCGAGGGCCACCCGGCGCCGCAGATCGCCTGGCAGAAGGACGGCGGCACGGATTTCCCCGCCGCCCGGGAGCGGCGGATGCACGTCATGCCCGACGACGACGTGTTCTTCATCATGGACGTCAAGCCCGAAGACATGGGCGTGTACAGCTGCACGGCCAAAAACACGGCGGGAACTGTGTCTGCCAACGCCACGCTCACCGTGCTAGGTAGCGTTCGCTTCTGCTCGTTTCGGCCCAGCGTTGATGCTTTTCCCACAACTCCAAAGGAACGCGCTTGTAAATAACTCCGCTCTCGTGTGGGAAGCTGTAGAATGGCCGGCTTTATATTTTTCCTTTCCTCAGCAGCTGTGGCCTTGCTGTGCGGGTCGGGGGCCAAAGGCCAGCGTTGAGGGTCAAAGGGGATTGTTGGGGGAGCGAGCGCGACTCACAGAGGGATGTTTGTTAGACATTCCCAAACAACCCCCACCGTTACACCTCCACTCTCTGTGGGAGCGACCGACACACGTTATCGGCCGCTCTGTCTTGTTGGTTCAGACCGAACCGAGCTCACTAAGATCATCTTTGTCTTCTCTTGTCGGGAATGGAAAGAATAAACGCGCCACCGTTTTCATCGGGTCGCCCTTAAACGAGCTCTGGGTGGCGGTACTTGAGACCGGGGCGACTGAGGACTAAGCCACTCAACAAACGGGAAAAACAGAAGCGAGCGGCCGTGCTGATCAACTGAATCTGTGAAGGAGCGGCGGGGGTGGGCGCGGAGGGGGGTCGGGCGGCCTTCGATGGGCCCCCTGTCTGGAAAATCCTCTCGGTGAGAAAAATGGAAGCCCGAGACGAGCCTGGAAAGGAGGAGCGTGTTAGTTGGGGGGAGTGGAGAGAAGATTGATAGGAGAGAGACGGAACACTGAAGTGGGTTAAGTGAGATCTCTTTATCTGTGTATGTCCTGCTGTGAGGGGAAGTTCTCAGTATGCACACACACACACACACACACTGGTCAATGTGCTCCATAGTTGCCGCAGAAACATTTGAATTATTGTTCTCTAGAGGCTTTTGTCCCTGGAGAAATCCTCTTCGTGCTAAGTGAAAAATATTTCCTTACCTTAAGATGTTTCATGATGTTCACAGATGTCAAGGAAAACAGTTCGACTGCAGCCAAGACGTCTATATTTTTTTCGATACTCTGAATTCAGTTTGTGCTGGTTAGTTTGTGCGACGGCTCAGACGATATTCCCTTTGGCCTTGCAGAAACCCCCCACTTGGCGCAGGACCTGGAAGATCGCAACGTGGTCGTAGGCGACACGGTGGCGCTGCAGTGCAAGGCGCTGGGCAGCCCTCCGCCCCGCATCACGTGGCTGCACGACGACCGGCCTCTACGCCCCTCCGACCGCCATCACTTCACCCCCGGCAATCAGCTGCTGGTCATCGGCGCGGCGACCCCGGAGGACGCCGGCCGCTACACCTGCCTCATGTCCAACACGCTGGGCACGGAGCGCGCTCACAGCCAGCTGCTGGTCACTCAGCGCCGCGGGCCCTGCGCCGCCGCGCCCGGCCTAAGCACGGTCACCATAGGCATCATGGTCATCGCCGTGGTGACGAGTATCGTGGTCACCTCCCTGGT
This sequence comes from Syngnathus typhle, assembly GCF_033458585.1. NCBI lineage: Eukaryota > Metazoa > Chordata > Actinopteri > Syngnathiformes > Syngnathidae > Syngnathus > Syngnathus typhle. The sequence continues at coordinate 10,329,827 of NC_083748.1, forward strand.
GTGGGTGTGCATCATCTACCAGACGAGGAAGAAGAGCGAGGATTGCAGTGTCACCAACACGGGTTAGTCTTCTTCAGCAACACGTGACTTAGTTCAAAAACAATCCTCAGGAATGTGGTTTGACCTGTTAACCAGACGTAAACCCCCGAGGGCAACTGTATTTTCGCTTTTTTGTGGCCGCTCGTCGGAAATTGAACTTTCGGGCTTGCTCTAATTCTTGCGACTCTCCCACCTCCAGATGAGACTATCGTTCCTCCCGACGTGCCGAGCTACCTGTCCTCTCAGGGAACGTTGTCGGAGCGCCAGGATGTTTGCATCCGCGTTGAGGCCGCCAGCGGACCTCAGCCCAACGGACACCTCGTCGACTCGACAGGTAGCTTCTAACCTCCATCTCAGATTGGCTAATAATCCATTTATGGGTTGTTAGCGCTTTTTAGTTTATGTCGCAATCCGACAGCCTGAATTTGCTACATGACAGCTGCGGGCACAATTCATCTGATTGCGTCTTGGTGGCTGCTGTAAAAATAGAAGGCATTAAAAAGGTAGCGTGCAAATCCTATTGTGCGGCCTCAGCTTTGATTGAGTCCAATTATGTGCACATTTCCTCATACCTGATTATTTCGCCTTTATTTATTTTTGGGCTACAATCGGCTTACGCCTTTGAATGTGATGTGTTTAGTTCAGAGCCTGAGCTTTGGCTGCCTTTTTTCCCGTCGTCTAAACAAGGCATTTCATTTGAGAGTAGAAAACACTTTTTGTAGATTGTTGTCAGTGGAAACATTAGCTGGCCTATTTAGTATGCTTACGTCATTTCGCTTCTTTCAGTCCCTTGCTGAAAGGGCAACAAACTCACTCTTTCCGATCAGAAATATTTGCAAGTAGTTAACTTTTTTTGTGATAAAGTCCAATTATATTGACATTTAAACATGCAATTTTAGTCATTATTATTTTGAAAATGACCAATATCAAAATGAATTGGTATATACTGTGCTACACTTTGCTACACTACATCCTCACATATGATTTGATTTTAAATTTCCCGCAGGTTTCGATGGTCCGGTCCTGTGCACGGATTGCATGGAGAGCAGCGAGCTCTACTCCAAAGACCCGGACTACCAAGTGCACGGCTTTGCCCCGGGTGGGCTCGGCGAGTATCACCAGCAAGCCGCCCCTCCGCCCTATTCGCAATGTTCCTCGGCGGATCGCGCGGCGCCCCTCTGCAACGGGATTCGAAAGGACGCTCGAGGATTTCCAAACAAGGTGCTGCAAGTGAATCCGCACGACAGAGAAGGTAAATCAGACATGCCCGCTGGAATTTCAGATTGCATGTGGAGGCAAATACTGCGTCTCGGCTAGTCACTGTTGATTGATTAGCGAAGACCAGCGCTTACAATGTAACAGTGTTGCATGCCCCGAGCCATGAGTGTGCGGGCGCTGCTGCCAAGCTCTTAATTATACGCCTCAACATGTCTTGCTGATTGTTGAATTGCTCCAGCGAGACTCAGACGCGGCCCGCAGGCCACGCTTCCCTTAGCGCCGCTGGACGACACCACGCAAGCAAATCTCATATTTGCGTCTCTTGTTCTTGTCTTCCTCCCCAGCGAGCAGAGCGGAAGGAACACCGGCCGCGTACACGTCGCAGGAAGATACTTTTCACCCTCCGGTGAAACTGGTGAGCCGAGGACATGTTGGCAATGACTGTGAGCCTGAGCTCAGACAGACTCTGCTGTCCAACGGGCACGCCGTAAGAGCCTCGCCCCCCCTGAGGAGAAGCATCGATTAGCGGTGGATTCACTCTAGCTGCATGGACCTGTTTTTTGTTTTCTTTCTTTGCACTGGGAAATGAACTGCTACCTCATATCGAGGCCAAGCGCTCCCGAGCCGCGTGGATCTTGGAGCGCCGAGGGGGGGGGGGGAATCCGGAGTTTGAAGGCGGAGCTTGTGTGGGTGGCGTCCCATCTGAGCGTATGTGCTGTACATAGTTTAAAAACCTTCTGTTGGGAGGTGACCACTAAGAATTTTAGCTCCAAAAAATGTGACTTGCTTTTGAAGCAAACGGTGCAGTGAAAATTGATTTGCCCTCTTCTCGAAATCGTTTCGCCATATTATTTTTTGTTGGATGATCTTAAACATTAAAGCGGGGAAACAATGCAAAGTAAGAATTTCAGCGGAGGCCTCGCCAAAACATTTTCACGGCACCGTAAATGTCGGCAACCGTGTACAGTACGTAAACGTGCAGGGACATTAGACTGTACATAAGAGTTTTCTTATATATCTTTTACAAAAGAGTATTTGGATTTATGTGCATGACAAAGGAGTGATAGTATTTTTATTCAAAAGACAAACAAAACAAAAAAAGCCCTTTTTAAGCTTTTACCAACAGCCAGCTGTGGTGCCTTATTGCATGCTCAAAGTGTCGTAATAGCAAACTGTATGTGAACTTTTACCGAGAGACACTGGTACACGATTGCAAGCGAAACACTTGATTGCACTTGAATGTTTGCTTTTCTCTCGAGCGAGCCCACCGGTCACAGCCAAATGCTTATTACTACTTTCATCATTCGTGGATGTTGTATGAAGGACAAGCTTTTGGTGTCAATGATGTCAGCGGTGGACGGGGTTACCATGCCAACAAAAGCACTTGTTTGCTCCCTTGGTAGAGGCGGCGGCAATGCAGGTTTTTATTTTTTTTTCCTCAAACAAAGAAGCTTTGCGTCTTGACTTGAGGTCATCGGCGGCTCCAATGGCTGAAGTTATAAAGATTGTCATTCAAACTGACGTTCAGCTGTGTAGGCTATTAATAATAATGATTAAAAAAAAAAAAAGGTCGCCGCTGTTGTATTGTTACTGCTGTAAAGTGAATCCGAAAGTGACGGCCCCGTTCTCAGCATCACTGCAGCTTTAAGGCAAATGCAAGTTGCGCCCTTTATCTGAACTGCGACCCTGTCGGGGTCAATGAAAAGGGACAAACAACCTGAGGGAGTTCAACTTTTAATTTATTAAAACACATTGAATGTCTGCGTTTAAAAAAAAAAAAAGCTAGTGACTGCCATGGTATTGAGGTGTCTAATAAAATCCCATTTGGCTTTACAGACTCGCTTTTCTAAACAGAATCAAGGTGTGTTTTGTTTTGAGTCACACGGCCGACAGCCGACTTGGCGTTTAACACAGATCACGTCCTGCTGGTTATGGAGGAGTCATCAATTCAAATGAAGCGTGCACACCAGACATGGAACCAAAGACCTTGATCTTCAAAGCGCGCATGGAGAGACACGCATACGTAGCTGATTTTCCCAACAGGAATGTCTTCTGAAGCTCCAAAGACAGCAGGCATTTTTGCCCTTATGCGGGCTGTTTAAAATATTAGCCACGGAGGGTCAGTCAACGTGCATTCCAGATCGAAGCGGGCCAGACGGCAGCCTCGACCATTTTTGTCCAACAACCTGGTGACAAGCGGCTTGACAAACAATCCCACCTGTGTGGCATCTGTTTTCCCGTATACGCCCCTCAACTGGATTTATCACGTTTTCAACAGACTGGCCAATGGAGAAGATTGCTCAAACAAAACAAGTAAAGGAACAAATCTACCACAGGGTGTCCAGTATTGAAATGCAAGCAGATGTAAAAATGACAAGACATTGTGACCGTTTTGAACGAGCAATATAGAGAACCCCCGGTTGCTCAGTCACTGAATGAGGTATTCAGTGTAAAGCATTTTGGATGGTGGTAAAAACCTTACATGTAACCAATTCATATTACAAATCATTTACACACCACCCGAATGACTAAAGTAGAAAATGCCCACGATTAACAAACTTTTGCAACATGACATTAGTATTTATCGGAAGCACTACATCATCAGTTTCCCAAGATCTGTATTTAACAGGAAAATGTCACTGCACTTCACAAAAAGTACACTGAAATCATGCTCTTGACCAAATTTACCCAATGTGAAATGTTTGTTTTTTGTTTTCATGCCGAAAAATATAAAATCAAAACACCAGACACGTTTTCACATAAATGTTTATTAAAATAATAATAATAAAAGTAAATTTCAAACCAGCAATCTAATGTGAAATCGAGATTGTTCACTCTCGTTCACTGAAAAGATTCGTTCTTTTGAACCCATCGTTCACTCACGACCCAACAAGAGTAAGCAACTCCGGTCCGGTATGTTTTCGATCTCCCTGGTGCAACACTCCTGATTCAAACGATCAGGAATGTTACGCGGCTTCTGCTAACCTCCCTAAACATCTGACCATTTGAATCAAGTGTGTTGCAATACAGAGCCACAAAAAACAGGCACAAGCATTTGCCTACCCGTGTATTAAAGGAAGGCCTTCGGGATGTAACGGTAAGTAACCACCGATTGTGCGTAACGCACGATTTTTTTGCTGACAACAGTTCTTTGGAATGAGCCGTCAGCTACGTGACGTTCACTGACGCTTACGACAGCAAAGTCCGGCGAGTTTTCTCGTAGGCTCCCAGGAAAATAAAGCCGCCCATGCTGATGAAGGTCATCCTCGGTATGCTGCCTGCAAACAACCTGCGGACAAAGACAATTTTAGACGATCTGCTGCGACTATTAGCCGTAAAATGCTACTCCCTACTAAAGAGAGAGAAGGAAAGGGAGCGAGAGATTCCGAGCGAGATAGACATAGAGATAGACAGCGACATCGAGTTCGAGTTAGATAGCGACATAGATAGCGAGATAGAAGTCGAAATAGATGGCGAGATAGATAGCGACATAGAGATAGATAGAAAGTTAGAAATTGAATTTGACAGCGACGTAGAAATAGATAGCGAGGACGAGATAGAGGGCGAACTCCAGCTAGATATAGAGATAGAAATAGAGATCAATGTAGAAATAGAGATAGATATTGAGCTAGATATGGAGACAGAGATGGATTTAGATATAAATATAGACAGATGTAGACAAAGATATAAATATGGATAGTGGCTCACAGCTGTTTTATGAATTAGGGTTCAGCCCCCAGCCCTCCAATTCATGACCCGAGCCTTCCTTAGTCTTGCCAGCCAAACGACTCATTTTGACACAATTTGCAGATTGAGATTTCCCCACCCTTTTCCATGAATCGTTTTAACGACAGTCCAAATTTTCAGTTCAGGGATTTGAGGAGATGGCAAATTTCACCCATGCATGGTAATGACTTGTTGACCTAAATGTAAAATCCAGAGAATGCAGGTAAACGAGCAAAGAGCGTCCCATTTCACCCGTCTGCGATGGCTGGTTTTGGCTCATTTCTTGTTTCGTCTCATCTAGCATTACGTTTTCTGTCTGGTACGATGCCCACCCGTGGACTTGGGACGTCAGAGCTGAAACGTTTCCCTCAGCTCCCCCGCGCACCCTGACTCATGTTGACGTCGCAATCGGACCGGCTGCTATGCTCTGGTATTTCCCCACTGTCAGCCAAATCATCTCTCCTGAGGAAAGAGTCTAAAGATAGCTTCATGCTTTTACCCAAGCATAGAAGAACTGCGGCTATTTTCTAAAAGACAAAATCCCCAATCTGCTCGTGTGGGCGGGTTTTTGTGCCAAAATGCAAAGAAAGAATTGTCTTTTGAACTTTGCCTTGTGAACTGTGAAAGCGGCCTAGTCGAAGAAGTTGTCAGTTTGGCTGCGTCACGCCGCTCCCTCCCCGCCTGAGGTCTGCGGGGCACGCCGCACACATGGAAGCGCTTTGGAGCTCGGCTTCACCGCAATTGGGTCCATTAACATAATTGGCGCTTTAAAGCCTCAGCAATTTGTACAGGCCATGCCCGAGCGCGAGCGGCAGGCCTTTGGCCCCGCGCTACGACGGCACCCCCTTCATTTTCTCATCATGGTATGGTTTCCCTCAAAAATAAAACCGCCTTTGCAAAACAATTCCCTTTTTTTTTTTTTTTGGATCAACTACAACTACCGTCGCCATCAATACGACACGTCCAAGACATGGCAGAAAAAACTTTTCCCGCATCTCCAGGTGTGGTTGTATATATTTACCTCCCTCCACATTCAGGCCTCTGTTTTGTCTTGTAACTTTCTTACATGAGGAATGAGGTCATGCCAGAAAAGGAGCCGGACTAAAGATGTCGTGGAAGGTCAAGCTCTGCCTCTACACACTCACCCGGTAAGCCCTTGCCGCTTCCACACATCACAAAGCACCAGTGGGATGTTGCCGCTCGCCGTGGTTGAGCCGGCCTAGGACAGACAGACAGCGGGAATGAGACACACAATAGAGGTGTGATGAGGGATAAAAAAAGTCTGCTTAACTTCCTGCTTTGCAGAAACGAGAGAAAGAGAGAGAGAGAGTTTAGTCTTCAGATGAGCTTCCTTCAGCCACCGTCCACTTGACCCTTTACTCCTCATGGACAGCCAGGTGAGAACTCCCGACAAACAGCCAGACAAGCAGTTAGAATCCTGGTCAGCCATTTGCCCAGCCAAACATGCACACACAGACACACACACACACACAAACCTACAGTCTAGTGCTCCTTATTTACACAATAAGGCTTAGCCGGCCGGAGAGTTTTGCATCCATCTCTGTAGGGTAACGCACACCCGCAGGACGAGGGTCAAGTCAGTGCACATGGCAAAGAGACACAAAGTCAGTGTGTGGTGTGCGTGTGGCTGACTGAGCATGAAAGAAACAGTGGGAAGCGTCTGCAGCGAATCCTGTCAAGTCGATCTGCTTGAAGGAAAAGGTAGACTCCCCTCCACGTGACATGAACGATTGCGGCTGTGACAGGGGCACATCGCTTGCGTGTCAATGCGACTGCGCCGTGAGAGTTCCCGCGGGGACTCGAAACATTCACGTGTGTTTATGATGAGAGGATGTCCCATGAGGAGTTAACACGCAGAACCTTCTGGTTCGCCTCTCGGAGACAAGCGGCCTTGAGATGGAAACTCTTGACGCAGTCCTCTCTGGTCCGCCCCCACAAACATGTCTGCCCAGCACGGTGCGCAGTCCAGATGGGATGACAGATGTGTGTGTGTGTTTCTTCAGTGTCCCGGTTCTACCTCATTCAGTTCGCAGCCTGCGAGGCATCACCTGACAGGCTTGTTTAAAAAAGGGCCGTGTGTGCGTATGCAAGAGAGAGCAGAGAGACGTTTGCATACCTTGGCGAGCATAATCCTCGTCTTTGCCACGTCGAGAGGATTGGTAACAAGCGCTGCCACCGCGCCTACAGCCAAACACAAATATGAGGTCAGAGCCACATTAAAGGCGCACTGTCAAACACAACATACGTTCGGGTAAAATATAAAAGCAGCCATAAACGGTGAAGCGTCGTCATGGCGTTCATCATGGGTGATAATATGATCCATCTGGGAGCTCCTCTGTTAGGCTACAAACACACACACACATTTTGAATCCATCTGACTCATTCCTCCCTCGAGCAATACTCGCTGACACCTAATCAGGTGATGACCTGAGATGTGTGAGCGTTGTGCGTAGTAGTTGTAGCGGTGGTCGTACTAGTGATGCGGAGTTGGTGTGACAGGCTGGCTATGATTCTATTTTCACATATCCTTCCCAATTTGGTCTTCGTTGGCTTCCTTCCAACTCCTCTGCCTTCCTCGACAATGGCGCACCTGTCAAATGGGAAGTGGTTGAAGGCTGTAATGCCACCTCCAAATGTTTTTTTCTATCTCTTGGACAGGTTTTGTCTGTTCCATGTCATTGCACCCTGACGGACTCATAGTCCGGTGCTCAGGAGGTCGCACAGCTGCAGGGACCCATTCCCTAGAACCGGCTCCTCTCATCTCCCCTGATACTCATCCAAGCTGAGACGAGACCATAAAGTCTGATGTGGTTGCTGTTCATTGGCTGACATTTTCCCTACTGACAAAAAAAAAAATCCAATTTAATGCTGTTCAGTCTGGAATTGTTTTTTTCTATTCTCCCTTCATTTGTCTCTCCGCCAGCCGATTTGCTGTGTGAGTGAGGCTGAGCTTTACCAGCTGAATGACCCCCCCTCCCCCAAGGCTGGTCTACATTGGCCTTTTCACCTCATCCAACCATGGCTCCCCTTCCACCTTTTCCCAAAACAGCACCCATAATCCGTCGCACCTGCAAAAGCTCCGCACAGCGCAGCTTGCCAAGAGTGGAGCGTGTGACCTCGTCGCTGTGACCACTGAGTCTGCAAGAGAGAGCAAAGTCAAAAGAGTTGATGAGAAAGGATAATAAAAGAGAAGAAGAGAAGGGGAAGGGCAAAGAGGGGAGCATTTTGTTGCTTGCTCCGGTCAATGCAGACAAGTAGGATAGTAGGAGAAGCAGGAGAGATTGAGGTCATAGTTCCCAGATGCACCCCGAAAGAGAAGGCCTTTGACAGCAGGAGACAAAGGCACAATTGTGCCTACCAAAATGCAACTGTCAGAAATCAGGACACACACCGAGATACGCACACACAACGGCTGTGCAAATTAGCTGAACCATTAGCCCCCCCCCTTAACATTGACGGAATGTTTGACGGTCCCCTTCCAGTGCCCCCTGAGACATGATGTCACCCCAACAAAACGCAAGAAACCGCTTTTAATGTGTCCGGAGCCATGCAATTAAAGGGGGAGACAGGCCGAAGGCGCGGGCCAGGGAACACATTAAAACATTTAATTGTAAAAGAAAAGCCAAGGCGAGACGGGCACGGGTGGATTTGTAGAAGACGTTATGAATTGTGAGCAATGATAATGGTGGGTGAAGAACCCATTAAACCGAGATGGGACCATCCATCTTTTCGCTGCCACTAAGGGTTGGTTACTCAGCTGTAAATATGTAACTGTATTAATCACTGGGCACTATTATTGTAAATGATGATATGAAGAGATAGGACAGATGCAATAATAAAAAAGGGGGTATTTTAAATGGCAATAAAAATTGCTCCCTTTTTTTTTTTTTTTTTAAAGACAATTTGTAATTTTAGTATTGAAACAAAGTCAATGCATAATTTGACTTTGCGGGCCTCATAATATGTTGTAGACCAGGGGTCCCCAACCCCTGGTCTGCGGACCGGTACCGGTCCGTGGATCACTTGGTACCGGTCCACCAAGCCGCACAAATCGACGTTCAATTAATTCAGGCGCTCGTCCCGGTCACGTGACATGTTTCCCCCAGTCGAGCCCGCAGAGCTAGCAAAATGAGTAACAATTTATTTTGAAAAATATATAATATCCGCCGGTTCAGGTGAAGACGCTCGTCTCGGTCACGTGACATGTCACCTCAGTCGAGCCAGGTAAGCCTAGCAAAAATGAGCAAGAAACAGAGATGTTTGCAAAGCTTCTTCGGAAAGGGAAGAAGGCCCAATGAGGAGACTGAAGAAGAAGAGGCTACGACTTCGAAGCAAAGCTTGATTTAAAAAAAAAAGTCCTACTTCAAATTTGAATTTTTCGTCACAGGTGACTGACTTGCCAAGCAAGCCCACTCTGCATAATATGTGGCGACTGGCTAGCTAACGAGGCAATGAAGCCTTCAAAAGTGCTTGGGCACATGGAGACCAAGCATCCTGTATTAAAATTACGCCGGCTCAGTGCTCTCACGAATTCAACGTAATGGTGAGTTTTATTTTCATGTCGTTTATACTTGTTTTGTTTTTATGCCAGTCGTACCATTTTATTTCATCGTATTTATATATTGATTATAAATGTATTATTTATTTATACAAATGTATTATTTATTTATATAAAGGCCGGTCCGCGAATTTATTTCTGACACGTAACCGATCCATGGCGCAAAAGAAAAAAAAGGTTGGAGACCACTGTTATGGACCAACCAAGGAAGTATGTATAACGTACCTTTAAATATTCCCAAAGTGGAAACTGCACCAGAGAAAACGGAATCTGAAAAACACAATATTGGAATTCAAGGAAAACCAAGTTAAAATAAAGTGACACTGATCTTTGATGCTGTTAGGATTTGATCACAGCAACAAGGGCATCATTCAACCATCTGCGCTTCTCGTTCCCATCTGTTTCATCGCACATCTACACAAGTGTGTTTATGACATTTCACGAGCTAATTAAACACTTGGTCCAAAGCGAGTTGACCTCATCTAAACAGTCAATCTGGACATAGTCAAACTCAGCACGTATCTAACAACATCTGCTCTCAGAGCGCGGAGAGAAAAATTGCCAAGCGCTTTGCAAATCATTTACAACTAATTGGAGATTTATTTGGACTTGACAAAGTTTGTTGCTGAATTGGGATTTTACAGTCGCAATTAGTTGCTCCTAATAGGGCTGTTTCTGCACGACGAGAGCCAGACTGAAGCGAGTTCAGGAGCAGGTCGCGAACAGTTTAGTGAGTTTACTGAGCTCTGCAAGAACATCCCCACTCAGTAAAACAAATATCCGTCGAGAGGAAGAGTTAAGAGAGTTTCGTGGTGAATGCTCGACGTGCGTTTCTTTACACAGCTCATTTCTATCAACTTTGTGACTGCATAGCAAGAACCATAAAATTTGTAGTGGCTGTGGCTGACTCTGCTCCTCTGTCCTCTCTAGGCAGACAGAAGAAAATCCAGATGATCTGCAATCTTATTAAATGTAGGTCCAGCCAGGACAATACAAGGAATGAGAGCCCCCCGCTGTTTTCCAGCTGTGAGCAGGTGAGAGGGTTCTTTTCCAAAGAATAAATAAAAGCACCCTTGTCTTTTATTAGCAGTCCAAAGAGTTTTGCAACCTTCCCAAGCCAAGGAAACAGATAGACTTTTGCGATGACATGCGGAAAGTGGAATTTGAATGCGAAATTGTCTTTGATTATACAGCAGCCTGCTAATACAAATTCTGAGACCAATCATAATGATAAGAACGGACAGATGGGTTCTGGAGTGGATTTGAAAAAAACAGATCCACACCATATGCATGCTGGTAAAAGGCTGAAACAAACTGCCATAGTCGTCTTTTGTTTGACCGAGATGACCATTTTAAAATTTGAAGCTCAGACCCCACCGATCCGTAACAGACATGGCTCAAATTCTGGACTGGCTCCAAACCCTACGTACTGGCTTGGCACAGACTACAATAAAAACAGATAATCTTTTAAAGTAGTGCAATTATATGGAGTTGAGTCTATTCTGGCAAAAATCCTGTCAAAATAAGGCTCAGCATCTTGGCTACATAGTGAAAACTTTGTTCCAGGAGCTCAGCGGCATCTGCTCTCAAAGCCCTCAAACATCTGTGTTATCCGGCTGGCCCGCAGGGAGACGATTCCACGGCTGGGAAACAAAACGATTTCCCCGCATACATACCTGCCATATGGCTAGCTTATATTTTTTTGCATGCGAATATCATTGCGCTTGATTATTTATGACCTGTTGCGGGCGTGTCGGAGATGAAGCGTGAGACGTGCTCGCCGACACATTTTGCGGCTGATGGATTGTGACAGCGCCACTTGCTCTCCCTGTCAACTTCTATATACTATTCATACGGAGATGTGGACTGCGTCACTCTGCTAATACAACTCCAGCTTGTGTGTTTGTGTGTACAAAGTATCGTCGCCAAATGTATTAGCGGGGGCTTTATTAGTATTCCGAGAGGCTTCGGCCTGTCACAGGTCCTTAGGCGCTCGGCGGAGGGCAGAAAAACACATGTCAAAATATATTCCGCATGAGCCTGATTGGAGGACAAGCCAGTTGGCTGCAATTTGACAAACGACTTTTAATAGGTCAGACTGCCGCTTGTGCATACTGATGAGGTTTTGAAAAGAGAGCAAGGCAAGATGATGGATGTCGAGACAGAAACAAGAAGGCAAATGGATGAGCAGCGGCGGCCATGCCAACCGAGAAATGGTATTAGTCTTCTTTCTGCAAATATCTCATCCTCATATTTTCTGAAGCGAGAAAACTTCTACTACTAGTTGCTACCTTCTAAAAATAAATCAGCATGTTGTTGGTGTATCGTCACAATCGTATCATATTAAACAATCGGACAGTATCGAGCCAAACAATCAGAGAAAGATGTAATCCGCTAAAAATTTGACAGTGACGATGACCAGTCGCCCTGTACGTAAGCAAAGAAAGTCAAACCTTGAAAAGAAATCAGGAACAAGTATGTGCTGAGTCTGTTCCACACTTGCCACCAGATGTGGAGCAAATGATTCATGAGCTAGAGAATGCAGCTGGATCCCATGTTAGTACTTGATACCCAATGACCACTGCAAATCCATCTGTCAAAATGTCCCTAAGCCCTTGGATTTGGAATCCACTGCAAGAGTTATGGAGCATTAAGAATTTCAGATGCAATTTATAAAACGAGCGAATAAAATTGGATTGGAAACAATCTCGGGTTGATCGGGAATTAAGATAACGCTTGTGCTGGTGCAGCACATTTAGGTGCGTTAAGTCGTTTTCCAATTGCATCACACTCTACTTTTTCCAAAATTGGAGCCCCTATTTGATCCGATCCAACTTTTTCTTCACAGAGGGATAAACTCCATCTGAGAATTCGGACAAAAATGTTTGTAAAGCAACGTATATTGTGTAATGTCATAATAATTGCTGGTGATTAACATCAACTGATTGTAACAAAAGAATCCTTCTCAAATACTGACGGCTATCTACGAAAAATGTATAATACAAATCAAATTTATAATACTCAAATGTGTCGAAACAAGTTGCGTTAGGATGATTTTTTTCCCTAATAAAAAATCCAGATGGTAGTCGGATGGGGAAGCGATCAGCAGTGGCCATTGTCATAAAGTCAAATGAAAGTGGGTCAAGAGAAGACCACAAGTCCACGTTTATCTGCTAATATGACATGATCGATTCTCTTAAGGAAGGATGAACTGTTAGACAGATAGATATATGACCAAGTTGAAAATGTAACAATATTTTCAAGTGAATATAAGTTTAAAAAATTGCATAAAAAGCGAATGTTCAAACATAGTTATCAGTTGACCGACTTATTGCTGTTGAGCGATTGCTGGCTGTAGGTGACATTGCTTGGGTTCTTAGATTAGGATTGTGTGTGTAGACAATTTGTGTTAACTTTGTCCTATGATTTTACAGGTGTGTTTGTCTACTTGGATATTGTGTTATCATTTTGAAAATAAGAGTGGGAGTGAAATCTCTTCAATGCAACATTGAGTAGATGCAGTAACAATGAAAAGGGTGACTTTGGAAATTTAATTAAAATTCATGGAATAAAAGAACTCAGGTTAGCCACCTCTCACTTTCCAAATGTGTACAGTGTAACTGTAAGGAGTGTTCACCCTAGACTAGAGCGATTGGCAATCACTCATCTGAGCCTTTCCAGATCCCCTGTGCTGCACAAACTAGATAGAACGTGTCTGACTGCACTTGCTGAAGAATTCCACCTGGCAGTTTTGAATGCCAAATGCTCAACTCCACGTGTGTGTGTGTGTGCGCGCGTATTTAACAAACCAAACCGGAGAAATTTAAGCAAGGGCATCTCCCACAAGCCAATCAAACAACTGTCTACTGTCGCCTCAAGCTGCTTCATCCTCGCAAATGTCAGTGTGGGTGCAGTATTCATAACAAATGAGGACATGTTTCGAGGGGAAACGAGGAGACAAGGGAGCTAATTAAAGTCGAGTAAAGCATGTTAAGGAATTTGGTAGGCCGCGCGCGCAAGTGGCGATTTGCTGAAAAAAAGTAAACAAGATTTTAGACTCACTAAAAGGAAGTCTAAATGGTGGCACAGGAGGTGTGATGCGTTTTTGGTGGATTTGATGCAGGCGGATAGATTTGGTGCTGCGGGGATGTGTGTGTGTGTGTGTGGGGGGGGGGGGGGCAGAGTTAGACTGCGCTTTGTATTGGACTTGCATGAGTGTGAACTCTGTGTATGAATAAACATGCCTCTTGATTAATGATTCTTCCTTCACAAATAAGTGAGACGAACACATTGATAACATGGCATCACGCCAATGTAGCCTCGGCCAAGACTCAATCAACAGACGTTAGTGTGTAATTGAGGCACCGGCGCTCCGAAAACGACAGGTCAAAACTGACTTGGCCAGCAGCAAAAACCCTCGCCTGGATAAGAGAGCCTAAGTTGAGCGAGGCGATTCGAACGGAGATTCAATTCAGCCCATTGATTTTTCTTTCAACGTGACTTGATCCTTTTAGCACAGCAGACGAGGGGGCAAATTTACAAAGCAAAGGTGTATCCATTCCCAACAGTCCAAAACCAGTAAAACCAGTTGCAGGAACAGTTGTTGGCTATGGTCCCGGTGTTTATCATCTTGAAGATTTATAATATTTTGAATATTAACTGTCCATGCAAAACTGTGCCCCTGAGAGTATTTGCATACAAGTTGGGTGGGCTATTTCACAAAGTTTCCGGCCTTCATAGGGAACACTTGTGTCGTTTCTGATTGTACCGTATTGAGAGGACTAAGAAACAATTATACCGTATTATGATTTTAAAGCTAAAACAATAAATATAGTGATAGCTTTATATTTTGCAGACATGTAGATTTAAAATTGCAACAAAACTACACATGATTCCTCATAGTCAGTCCAACTGAGCCTGTTCCAAGAAAGCGAAATGAATGGCTTTGAACTGCTAACCTTGGCCGGTGTTGAGACAGATAATGCTCCTGCTGCAACTGACACTTAAGATCACTTTCGTGCATCGGACATTGAGCAGTGACATCACAGCGTGCCCCTTGACTTTCAGGCATTTTGTTCCAGATGCTGCTGGGTCGTTAGCGGCCCTGCGACCAAGATGATGGCTGAGGCAGAGGTAGAAAAAAAAAAAAAAAGCGAGGGGGTTTTGTTAGCAGAGGCGGGAACAAAACAGAGGGACACGTTGGGTTGCCAGGGCAGGTGCAGTTTTTCAGAAGCCCTCTGGGAATAACGCAAAGTGCAGGACAACCCTTCATGTACACAAAAAAAATAAAATCCTAATTTAATTAATAAATTCGTTAAAAGTCTTTCCCTAGCCTTGTGTTGTAAAAAAAATAAAATAATAATCTCTTTAGTCAAATGCTACTCATGGACTGCAGTACGTTGTATTAGGTTACTTGTCTGCTAAACCCAAGTAGAACAGGCATACTTTTCAAGCGTTATTTTAGCATCTTGCTGTCGAGGGAATTATGGATCACCTTTAATCTGCTCCGCTGGCACTAAATTCCAAACGATAAGGGCATATTCCTGAAACTCATTTCCTTTGACATGACATCCAATCCACTCTAGTTTCACTTTCCTCCCAGCCTCCACCTACCACAACTCTACTGCTCGACACGATTAAAACCACATGTAGGGCGCCAGAGGTTTTCTGGATGGATTGACGCAAGCAAAGTTGCGGGAAGAAAATAAGGCCACGAGGCTCTTAATGAAAACATGGCCTCAATGTTAATGTCATGTGAACGGGCGGGTGGCAGGTGCAAAAACAACCACAAGTGACCCTCCGCATCAGAAAATGCCAGCGACTAGAACGTGGTAGCAACTCTGAAGGCACAGACACCTGCTTTACAAATAATATCCAGAAATGATGAATTGAGCTTGACATAAGTGTGTCTGTATGTGTGTGATCCATAGGCCTCAGGGGCAAAGCCTTCAAATGCCTTATCCAGAAGAGTCATGGGCTCTTCCAGAGTCAAGTCGGCACCATGCAGAGCACACATGTGCAGGCCTGACAGCGCAGCAGCAGATCTCTCCGCATCTGCCAGCAAAAGCAGCCTGACACTGAAAACTGGTAAACTATTTTTTTTTCTTAAATTGGATACTTTTTCCCGATGAGTCTCATCTAATGAAGTATCTCAATGTGTGTGCACGTGGGAGAATGGCAGTTGCATCTTTAGCGTCATTGCAGATCACAAAAAGTCAGACAAGCACACTTGGTCAGGTCAAGTCACGTTAAGGGCCTTATCACCCAAAAGTCAACAAGTCATTTAAGGCTTCTCTCAAAGAGCAAATACTAGATGAGGCAACACAGTAGCTAATCTGAATTGTCTTACTGCGTCTAATGACTTGAATAGTGTGCAGTGAGTGCGCTCAATAGTCAATCAACTGGGGCTCAAGGTGCCTCAGACTGTCACTTTCACTTAAAGCCACAGTCATTATACCCACGAAACCAATAAAATATCTAATAGCTCATCTCCGACTCATTACGCCGTTTCAAATTGGTGCAGTTTACATCAAATTGAACGTCACCTTACAGAGCTTTAGATGGAACGCTGACGGCATGTAGTCAGTGTAGTGGCTGATATTCCAAACTCAAGTGTGATGAGGTGATGGAGCGATAAGAGGGGGGGGGAAGTAGAGCCAAGAGAAAATCTGATATCCACTTTCGGCAAGACTGAGATTAGCCTGCCACCTTGTGGTACAACAAGGCAATGCAAAACATATAACTGTTTTTTATTTTGTTTTTAGCAGTACTATCCCAAAAACAAGTCAATCAATTTCATAAAAGTTTGTGGTTGTCTCTCTTTTTTTTTTTTGTGGTTACAAATTCAACCCAGATGTGACAATTTGCCAAAAATGACACATTATGGATTTACGGCTTTTCAACTGTCTTGTATACAAGCAGTTGTTTCTTTTGAACAACCACATAAATCACAGTCATGCGTCTAGTTCTGATAAAGTGCCTGAGAGCGAGATGCTCTGCATAATTGACACGATAACAAACAATCCCATCCCCATCCTCTTGCTCGACCCGCTTGCATCGCCCCCTAATGTGCTATCATGCCCATCAGGAATGTCTTCTGAAGGCTATGAAATGGATACACAGCACAGGTAGGACCCCAATTAGTCGGTGGGCCAGAGAGGAGAGCGGCACGCCACAGCTCATAAACAAACTTATCTTGACAGAGTCGCTTGGCCAAAGCAGGGAGATAGGCGGCTTGTGAAGGGGGCAAAGAGAAAACGGATTACCTTCCCGACAAGCGTCAAAGCCAATCACGGCGCGGGATCCTTTGCTGTTGCCGCGCCACGTATCCCCGCTGCCAACGCCGCGATTCATCTGCCCGTGTTAGTATGCACGCAGGTCGTGCGCCGGGCTACAAATGTATTCATTTATTCTGAGTCCCTGCGAGAAATCACAGTGTTTTGTTGTCCTTTTCTCCCCCCCCACCCCAGCTGTCCAGATGGAATTTGCGTGAATAACATCAGTTTAGTGAGGCAGAAAATAAGTACAGGCTCGCACGGCGGAGGGGACAAGATTACGCCCTCTCCCACCTCCACACACCCAAAAACAAAAAGAACAAAAGAAGACAAGTGTCACCTTCATATACTTCTTTGTGTGTCTGAACCCTCCCGTATTTGCTTCCAGAGTAGCTGGAGTAGAAATCAACTTTGATATTTGACTATCGTTTTTAGTCTCAAGAAAATCAAGCAACTACGGTTGTCGGATGAAATAATTTTTCATTGTTATGCTGTTATGATGCAAAGTACTTGATAAAAAGAGTCCTTAGTTTGATAAACATTGGTACTAAACGTAAGGAATGAGAAAAGAGAAATAATCGTACCTCTCTGAGGACTGTACTGCTAAAGCCTCTGTACAAGCCTCGGACACCCTGACAGGAAAGAATACAAATGTGATAAACAACACTGAAAAGCTGACAAAAAAAAACAAATGAAGTGTCTCTATTGTTGTACCTCTTCCTTGAGTACGACCACAAGCATGTGGTATGTGCTGAATGACGTCGACACTTGCGTCCTTTGTTTAACCACCTCTGCGGGCACTCGGATCAGACACGCCACCTACAAGATGGGAGAAGAAGAAATTTTAGGGAAACTTTCCCCACCGTGCTCTGGTCAAAGGAGAAGTTACAACTGCTTTACTGCCAGAGTTCCGACAATTAACATGTGAGAACAAACAGCAGACATGTCACCTGAGTGCCAGGTCAAAAGGTCACCAGGCGTACTGTGTCGGTATCCAAGCCTGCGCTGCCATCAAAATTGGAACACCCACGAAGACGTTACGTGGCGCTTGGTTCCGACACATCGACCATATGTCGAAAGCAAAAGCTAGACGTGACTATTCCGGCTTCATGAGTCCCATTTCCCCAAAAGGGCTGGCAAAGCTGCCCACCTGGCGACTAGACTTAACCCATCGGTGGCTCCAGCTAGTCCAACAGATGTCAGAGTGCCACTGTCACTTTGGCCACTACACAGAGGAAAGCGTGAGCAAGCAGTTGCAATAAAAAAAAGAATTGTGACTCTTCTCACTTCCTTATTTAGCTTCAAGCTCGAACAAAAGTTTGAGGAGATGGTCCCTCGAGGATATTGCTATAAAAAAACAATATGGGGGGGGGTAAAGGCAATCCCAACAGCTGTTAGAGGACTCCAGTCACAGACAAAAGGGTGACTTGGGAACAAGTCCGTGATTATAGGGAAGACGTGACGTGATGAGCTTGCAAGCACAATCAACAGTTGAACATCTGAAGCATGACAAGTGGCTCAAATCGAAATGTAATTCATTTATTGTTTGCTGAGTGCGTCTTTGGATAACATCATGTGAACTTGACTTTAGTGGAAGACTCCCAATCTCTGGTCAGGTGTTGAGTAATTTTAAGCATGGAGCAATAGCACCACCAAGTGGTTAAATATCCACATGCCACCCCTTATTATGTCAGCCGCGGTCATCTTTTTTTTCTTTATACCAAGTTTATAATACATTGCATGACATGTTTTTCCTAAAACAATCTTTCAAAGAATCAAAGTAAGGAGGCTTAATAGAAATAAAGTGTCCCTGACAAGTCATTGCTGATTAAATTGGACTGCAGTTGAGATATCTTTTCTTCTCCTGTCACTGCAAAGGTGAATTCAGAAATTGGATCGATCAATTCAAACAAATAGATTAGGGACACTTTTCATTTGGAAGTTGTTTGGGTAGATTATGCAATATGCTAAAAACAATCTTAGATCAGTGAAAACGAATGTTGACGTGACAGGCAAACTGCTGCAACAAATGGGAAATGATCAACACTTTTCCCTCTGTCTGCAAATATGATTAGGACATACCATTGCATGACAGTTTATGGAGATATATTCATTAAATACAAACAATACTTGACAGTTTCTGTATATTCAATTAAATACAAAAAAGGCAGAATAAACATGTGAAACTTGTTCATTTGCGGGAAAACGTAACCAGTTTTCTGCCGTTTAAAAAAATCCATTTGGACATTATTATGATCTCTCTGAACCTCATCAAATTAAAACCTTAAAAGATAAAGTAATGGGGAAAAATATAAGACACAAGATGGGTGGAGAGGCTGGAGTAAAACAGGTCATGCCGAAAAAAGCAAGTTATGAGGACACGGGATGTCTCCCAACTTTGAAACAACAGCCAATAAATCAACAGAGCGCAGCGCTGCGCTTCGAGGCAGGCATGGATTATTTCTCAGTGCCAACTTCAAGTAGCTGCCAGTTTTACCATCTTCGACTCCCCACTATATTTTCCCGTACATGGATGTGAGGTAAGAGAAAGGGTACGGCAGGGTGGGTGGAGCGGCGAAAGAAGGCTGCTGCCGCCCGCCTTTGACAAATGAGCTTTCACAGCAGACGTCGAGCGAATGGGAATGAAGATAAATCTGATCTAATGGCTGGATAACAGCCTGGCCGAGCCTGACAGCCACCATCATCTTACACATTCTTTATGGGAGCATCACCAAGATGCTGCAGCTTGGTTGGTGTGTGTGCAGGTGTGTCGCAATGACTTTTGTTTACACGTGAGCCCTTCCTTCACACAGGCTACTATGGAAATAATTATTACACTTATGACAAAGATTTCAGACATTAAAGAATTTTGAACATAATGGTGACCAATTACTTGCTCAAGCCATAAATGAGCAAGCAAATTAAATAGTAGTAGAACCTACAATTAACTTGTGTCGCCACCTATTGACAACAGAATAAAACAAAAGAATATTTACATCGTATGTCATTTGAATTATATTATAACCTAACATATTTAACTTACCATAAAAATAGAACACCTAAACTAATATAAGATTTATCCAGCAGTGTGCTTTAAATATTTTGAATTTAGATTTTAGGATGCGTTTCTTACTTAAAGAAACTTTAATCCAACATAACGGATCATTTGCCTCACGCTAATTTGCTCCACTAACATTTTAATGACTCCTTTCATCACATCCACACCAGCCTAAGCTCACGGAGCTGCCACACTCACAACAGACCAATAATGAAGACTCAAGAGACAATATGTGCTTGCGATTGCATCATCGTGCCAACATTTAGACCTCGGATACGACTTAGCGCTAAAGTAGCCTTTTCACGGCCAAGCCCGAAGATTACTCTTTTGAAGCGCACGCACGCGGAAGGCCGACTCAAGTGGGCTACTGAAACTGCTCTGCTCCACATTTCCATCTTTGATGTGCTCAAATCCAGAACGGGGGGAAATGGGTGAACGCTAGTAACGAACTCGGCCTCACCTTTCACACTTATCTGGCTTTAGCCACGAACAAAGAGTTGAAACCGAGTGCAATTTTTTTTTTTTTAGGGGATCATCCACTCCTGCAGTGATGTCTCTGTTATAATGATCCTTGCGAATGAATTTGCACTAATGTGAAAGTCAACGGCGCGAGACTCCGCAGGGACGCAGACCCGCGGGGAATATAAACCAGTTTCATAAACATGCAAAACTTGGGGAGATTACATCCATCGAAAAGCCATGAATACAGAAAGCCTCGTGCCGTGGTATCGCAGGGGGGCATCCCCTTTTTCTGTACCCCCTATCCCTCTACTTCTATGCTTTATGCCAATATGAATACCCGTGACCCACAGAGCATGACTGTGAGAGTATAGGTAGAGGAAATGACACTGCTCTTAGCTTTCAGTCACTGGAGAAACCGGGGCCAGCATGGTGAATTAACTAATGAGATTGTTTTTTTATCCAGCAGGGGAAGTAAATACGGGCATGGCCCGAGAGAGAGCCACCCAGCTGGACCTCGAAGGCAGAGAGGAACGAACTGCATCGCCAAATACAACAGCGGCAGTCACACTTACCGTCTCACCCAGGGAGGCCGCCAGCATGTGAGTGACTGAAGCCACCGACGGGTCTTTTAGCATCCCGCCGGAACCAAGGAAGGACTTTGTGTACTCGTAGGTGACAAAAAAGGCAGCGGCTGAAAGCAAGCAAAGCGGCCAAGTGGTTAAACCGAATATTATTTAATTTGCCTCTCTAGCAGTGACTGAGCTCACCGGTGGGAAGATTGTTGCGTGGGTTGCATTTGCAAAAACACAAAACACAGGAACTGCTAGCGGCATCAGCGGCTATGTTCAGTTAGTTGTATACAACATCAGGGAATCCTTTTTTGTTTCATATTTAAAAATACAGATTTTCTTTCTTTCAATATTTCTATTACTTTGAGGTGTTTTCAATGCATTTCAATGGGCGTGTCAATTGCATTAGCTAGCTCTGAGATAGCAAAAATCCATGTCCTATTGACTCCACTGAGTCCACTGTTTATCCTTTTATTTTGTGGCTGAGGTATTCACTCTCATTTTTTTTCCCCCAACCTCCGTGGATAATAACAGAATGCTAAAAAGACGACTTCATTGGGCTTGTAAACACTTAATGACCAGAGGTGGCAAATCAACCACTTGACCGGAAGGTAAACAAGCTCATTTACCTACTGTTTTAAGTACATGCACCTTTGGCTAAAGCCAAACTGTGGGTTTTACTTTCAGCACCTGGATTTGCCGCCTCTGCATAAGACAACAGAACAACACAGTGCT
Organism: Syngnathus typhle; assembly: GCF_033458585.1. Lineage (NCBI taxonomy): Eukaryota > Metazoa > Chordata > Actinopteri > Syngnathiformes > Syngnathidae > Syngnathus > Syngnathus typhle. The sequence continues at coordinate 10,351,487 of NC_083748.1, forward strand.
CGCTGCAATCACCCTCACTGTCTTACCACTCGGAAATGAGCCGAGAGCAGCAGATGGGACCCCTGCATAGATGCCCCTGAAGCCCCCGGCCCTGTAGAAGCCTTGCTGGCTCTGCAGTCTTGTCTTAATGGTGTCCAGTGGGAAAAGGGTGAGGTCCACACACATGCCGGCACACCCTCCAGCCTGGGGAACATAATAAGCACTGTTAAAGCTATAGTGCCTTTTCTATTTTTTATTTGCTTGAACAGTTTGCTTGTACGGAGCATCATAAATTTTGCCTGTCGCTTTCTCTTCTAATATAAAACACAAAAACTAATAAACAAAGAATCTAAGCATGTAAATGTTGTAATACAATGATAATAACTGAAAGAAACTGCTGTGTTGTGTCTAGACTTTAGATGTAATTTTTTAGCAAGATATGCTTCACCTTGCAGAAGGAGGAGTCTGGAAAATTCATCACTAACACTGCAAAAATCCTATGAGGATAGAAAATGTTTTTTTTTTTTTTAAGTTGTTAGTCTGACGACTTGTTGAATAAAGTGTGCAAATACTGCACTTGCAGTGCAGGGCCGCAGGGTGAGGAGTGTCTTATTATAAATTAGACTGGATCACACCCTCAAAACCCGCTTGAAAAAAAAACCTGAAATGATGGTAAACACCTTGGTAAGTATTTTTAAAAATTCACAATATGTTGCTTTAAGTAACTGATATTTGAGACAAAACAGAAAAAGTGCTAACATGGTAATAATAATAATAAGAGCAGATAAATATTCATTCATTTATTCATCTTCCAAACCACTTATCTCCATTATCTCCATAGTATGTGAGGCAGACGTGCGCCACCGAGCCGCCCTGTTGTTGTGATAAAAGTAATCCCGATAATGTTCTTTCAATTATAATTGATACAGTTCCTAGAGAGAGATACAGAGCCTGTCGATATGCATGGAAATTAAACTGCTGTAAAATAATTTCTGTCTTCCGGTCATTGAAACTGTCAATCAGTCTGCACTAAGACTCTTTCATTTAAATACTGTCAAAATAAAAAGTACAGTGCAATTCATACCACGAGGGACGCGATGAATTCTCGGCTCTCCATGATCCGCTTTCAATGCTTCCGATCGCTCGCCTAAACTATGCTCGTGTTTGGCAGGGGGCGAATGGAAAACACGCCCGTTCAGGGCGCCGCCATGTTGACTTCCGTGTTTTGACGACGTCACAGTCACATGACACCAAACGCCAACAACAACGACAGGAGGTCAGTCTCCCCGGATGCAGTACATTCAAGGACCAGTAAGTGTATTTTGAATCCCAAGTGTTTATTTTATAATCCCGTAAAATATTCGTTTTAAATCATCTAGATGAGCATTATATTTTTGATCGTTACATTATGCAAAATCTTGGGATAAAATGTGACGAGTGTATGTTTGCATTCACGTTGAATTTTAACAATATACATTAGAATAGTTGCAACGTTGTTGTCATTGATTCATTGATTCATTGAAAGGTAGAAAGCAGAGGGAAGAGTCCCTTGTCAGCTCCTTCACTTCCCGGACGTTGAAGGGATGCTACCAAGCCGCGGTTGAAATGTCGGAAAAAAGTCGGTACCGATACCGCGGTCGGCAGTTTCACCATTCAGTCTGTAAACACTGCGTCAATACTTCTCTTGAAACTTTCCTCTGACTGGGCTGTGATACATGATTCGGGTAGGCGGTTCCAGCTATTAACTACACGGGTAGAGAGAGTAGCGTCCCTAGTCTCCCTAGTAGTAACCCTAACCCTAACCCTAACCCTACAAGTTTATCAGGATCCACTTGTTCTTGTTTGTGTCTGCATAATTTGTACCTTTCTCGTGCCAATTAGCGGACGTTACTTTTTAATATATACGTACGTACAATGGAGTCAATTGTTTTCAATGAGAGGGCAGCTGTGTTGCTTTTTAAGTAACCTTGTCAAATGTTTTCAATGAGAGGTCTGTGTCTCAATTGGTTGGTTGCCTTGTCAAAAAATTGAGATTAACCGTGTCCTTTTTGTGGTCTGATAGCGTGACTCATGAAGGGGCTCTGAGCTGCTTTAAATGCACGTTTGTACCCCAGATTTATGATTAAATAATACTGAGTCCTTGACCGAATTAAAAAAATAAATAATAATGTGCTCATATAACGTACTTTAGCTCAGTCCAGAAATTCAGGTTTCACATATATTTGTGATGCTGTGGCGTAAATGTTTTCTTTTCCAGTGACAGACCAACTCGGTTATTTATGGGCTACTGTCAGTCAGGTAGTGTCTCCTATTAGAGAGGAGCAGGCAAGGGGCTGCCACCTTCTTATTCAGCCCGGACCCAATGATGTCTGGGATGAGTGCGCCCAGTTTGAAACGCTGTGCCCATCATCTATCTTGTTGAAGCGGGTCTCGGAGGGATCCCTTCGAATGTGAGCCTCAGCTGGACTTGGACTTGGATGCTGTCTCATTCTCCTGATGTATATTAAGCCCGAGGAAGGCTAGACAGCTTCACTTACGATCTCCTTCTCACCTTTTTGTTATTGTTATAAAGCAGTGAGTGGGACCTGGTTGGTGTGTGGATTAGTTTAGACTTTCTATCCTCAATTATTATTCATTATTATACCAAGTCATAGAATTTGAGAGTGCTTAATAAATAATTAATTGGTTCTACATAGTTTGACTGGTTAATAATTCATTTTTTTTGGTAGTTTCTAGATAGGATAAGTATTTGTTTTAGTATGTGTTTCCCCTTATATCCACACAATTAGTCAGGTATGCCAATAATAGAGTGGATTATGTTTATTGTCATGTCATAGTTGAAGATCAGCTCACACTTGATGACCAATAGAGGTCATCTGGAGTGGTCCTTTACTTTCAGCTGCAACTGTAACTTCAAAATTCAATTCAAAGGCTGTCTGCCCAATAGAAGGTGTGTTGCGTTACCCTGTGTAAGGTTAATAAGAAGCACTCGGAATTTGTGCAGATTTGCGGAGAGCACCATTGATCTCGACCCAGTCAGAGTATGATCTCTGAGATGAAAAGGGATGAACGAGAGGGGAAGTGATTCACTGTCAGCCACAAGTCAGCAAAGGGCAATTCTAGCCCGCAGGCCATCTTTGAAAAACTGAAGAGTAAAGCATGGTGGATTAAGCCACAACGTGGGGAGGGAGAAACCCAAGCAGCCAAAAACTCAAAGCGTCATTGTGGTAACAGAGGTTTGCCTCTTCTTTTTTATTTTTGGCAAACATGGCAGTGTCTGTGAGGATAAACTCTCGAGTCAAAGGTTTAAAAGACTTGCACAGGTGAGAGAGGGCATATAGTGGTCTTTTATTTTCTATGGGAAGAAAAATGAGATACCAATGACTAAATACGATGTGCTAGGCCGAAATATATTGTGCCGTCGTGGGAGCTTAAAAGCGCTCACACACAGCAAGACTTGAAATCTTTCTCGTTGAGTCTCGAGTTTCTGAAGAAATGCCTGTGAATTATATATTAAAATTAGATCATTTTTTTCAATCTTTTTTTTTACGTATACCAGCGAGCACCATCTGCGATGACAGTTCAGAAAAGCGCACATCAAAGTGATATTATTCATGAGAGAGTGCGGGCGAGCCGCGTGGCCAACAAAATTGTTACTCATTAGGCAGTCTTAACATTTGCATCATTAGGCCAGCACAACAGCAGGAGTGGGCCGAGATGCAGCGAAGCGCCTTTCAAATCAAATCTTTTGTTTTTTTTGCCTTCAGGATGATGTGCTACAAGGCTTCCTGACAAGGAGCGAGACCAGAAGGGAGCAGCGAGAAGATTCTCAAACGGAAGAGAGCGGAAGGTGACAGCGAGAAAGGGGTAAAGGAGAAGAGAAAGGTTAGAAAGAAAGATGAGAATAAAACAACATTCATTATAAATTCACTGAATCGACAAGCTGTCACACCACCGTGCTGTCCGCGGAGCACACAAATCCCCGACACGGAACAACTGTGCCTCCATAACGCCACCCGAAACTTGAATTATTCACCTTTGCTTGCATTTAACCTCTATAGTATATGAGCGACCTATAAAACCTAGCTAACATCCTGTCATAATCCTGTCTTCCCATTCTTTTTTTTTTCAACACAAAGAATTTAACACTGCTAGGCCCATCAGTGAAATATGAGCTGCCTGTAGCATATTGATCCTACGCTGCGAAGATGGATTGATCACAGACAAGACAAAGCAATGGTGACGCATTCTTGTTCTGCTGCAGAAGCGGCGCCAGTGGCTCGGGTGCTTGTTATTGATTCCTGAGATGAATTCGGCTGTGATGCAAACGCTTGGATTTGGTCCTCTGTGCTATTGCATTTTCACATCAACCAGGTGAGCTCAGGGAAAGCCTGTCACCCACACCTTTGTCTTCCCATCCATCTAGTCTCCGCGCCACTTTTTGTCGTTAGGGTCGCGAGTGTGCCGGGGCCTATCTCAGCTGGCTTCGGGCGAGAAGCATGGTACACTTGGTCGTCAGCCAATTCTACACCTTTGACTAACAATATGGATTTTAACGGGCTGGAAATTATTTGTATGTATAATTAAACACAGTTTGTGTTTCTTCTCGAATGAGAATTGTGCCCAACTAATTGTCACAACTTTGTCTTCAACAAGGAGTAAAAACTCTGCTGGAAAAAAAAATTCTCCATAGCCACATTTACTGCGTTTTGACTACACAACCATCACACGCAAAGAAAGCAAGACAGAAGCGACACATCCACTAAACCTTAACCTAAGTGTTTGATGCCGCTGTTCACATATTTATGAATGAAATACACAAATGTGTTTTTTGATAGAATGTTGTGATGATAGGATGAGGAAAAAAAAAAGCACAAAGGTTTTACGGTCAAGTCTCCCTTTTTTCCCCCAGGACAACACTGAGCAAAAACTCAGTCTGTGGCACACCATGTCTAATTTTTGTTACGAGATCAGTGAACAAGTAGTTTCATCTTTGCGGCCAGACGTTCGTTTCTGGAGATGGATCAATAGCACTGGTTCCCCGTTTCTCTCAAAATGAGAACTCTTAAGTGGCTTTTGTGGAAAAAAAAAGCGGATTTCTAGGCGGGAGGGTCGATTTATGCCATGCACATTTAATAGAAAAGAAGGAGCAGGGTAGGAGTCCCTTGAATGTGTGTTTTTGAGCATGCATGTATATCTGTGAACCCTTGGAGTACCCCCCTCCCTCCCCAACCTTCTCTGTAGTTCAATGAAAACTGAGAAGCTCCATCCCAGTAAAATATGCACAAACATGCTCGGCAATCTTGTCCTATCTACTCGGAACGTGGCACCTAATAGAAATATGGATCTGCTCTGGTATGGTCTGTGGCACATTGACATTTGATTTCATGAGCCGATACAATGGCCCCAATCCGTCTGCGTGATACATTGACACTTTTGTGACGCTTTTAGTCACAGGAGAACTCTTGACAAATTGTCAACATGTAAGTGGGAAATGTTTTAACACTGCTGGGAATAAAGTGTTGATAAGATTGACCAGAGCAAAGGAAAAGAACACGCTTCCCTCAATGTTCACCTTTGGTTGAAATCGGAAAACTTTTCCAAACTGTGATAGTGATCCACCCCACGCCCTGCGATAGACAATGAATATGAGTCTGAAGCACAAATGTTACATCAGATTGTCCTCTGCTTGCGAATGATGACCTTTCAAATAGCAAAGAGTGAGAGCACTGAGGGAGAAGCTAACCTTTAAATTTTAAATAACATCTGGATAACGAAGGCGGTTTTGCTGCAGTGTCACAGTGCCACCTTGCGGTGAAATGGTGCAGCACACTAATACGCTATGGAGCAAGTGTTTCCCAACTTTTTATGTCTTGTATATCCCTAAACTTTTTTTTTAAAATCATAGCATACGACCTACCTCATATGGGATAAGGACTCTCTAAAAGTAGAACGTAACACAACTGATCAGTAAACAAAAATGATTTTATTTCGTCCCCTTAATTTGGACAGTTCATTCTTCTAAGACTCTATAAGCATTCATTCTATAGGCATTTATATCTTCTAACATTTGACACAAAAAATGGAGCTCCCGTCAATAAGTCCCGTTGCAATGTGCTCGGCGCTCGCAGGTTAGGAAATACCACAATAGCTTAGTGCAGTTAATTTGTATGTTTAAGATAATTCTGTGTAAAAACCAGTTTGTTCACTGAAGGTTAGGCGATACTACTGTAGCGTACTGCAGTTATCTTGTATGTTTAAGATAATTCTTCGTAAAAAACAGTTGGTTCACTGGAGTTGAATGTGCATGAGGCATCTTTTTAGAAATCATAATGTACAACTCCATTAGCTCTGCATGCATAATTGATATATTTCACATTTGTGAGCTGTCAGGTCATACATATACTCGCATTCGTATTCAGCATATGGCAATGTTCCCATCAAGTACCTCGTCAAAGAAAGCCTTTTGGGACTAGCGTATTTGACTTATGTGATAATAACCAATTAATGTGCTATTTTCAGAATTCATCTCTTCAATAATTGCTGCCATCAATATCTGATGAACTGACTGTTGCCCTTGTTTGCAGAAACATAGCTAGGGATTTTGATTACGCTCTGCATGGTTATGAATGATTACATCAGAATTACAACAAATACACAACAAAAAGCCCAATGCAAGGGAGGGTTTCATGAAATAAAACGCACACAATAGCCGAAACCTTGCGCAACACATTCATAACACAAGCAAAATCAAGTCTGAGTAAAATAAAATAAAAACTTTCGCTGATCTTAATTTACTAATGCCAGTCATGTCATAAACCACATTCCATCACGCAGAAATAAATACCAAACGCGTGTTTGTGAGCATTTACACTCCCACTCCGGTCCACTGGGGAGCGGTAGTGAGTGAGGGCGACGCGCGCCCTGTCGATGCTCAGGTCAGCCATCTGGCGCAGTCAGCTAGCTTCAGCAGTATTTGGGAAAATGGAGGCACGACCGAAGAATGAACGAGGACATATTCGTATCTCTGCCGTGTAGGTGGGTAGAAGATTGAGGGTTTTTAGTCGCTTTCTGTGGATATTTGTGGGATGCATCCGATTCTTTAACCAAGCCGCTAGTTCTAGTTGCAGGATTTTCTTTTAGTCGACGCCTACTGCAGGAACGTAGGTTGAGGTTGAACGTGCTTGCTTATTCTTGCCAAACAACTCGCATGTAACCGCTATGTAGGCTTTGGTGACAAACGAGCGTTGTTCTCCACGAAAAAGAAAAACACTTATTTAAGTCGTATATGCCTCTCCAAATGGCTCATAAGGCAATTTATCGAACTCGCTAGCCAGGTAGCCGAGGCTCGCGGTAAGTGGCCGTTTTAAAAAAAGATTTTTTGAAATCCAATATTAAATTACATTACTAAATTTAAAACTGCGATCAAGTGGAATTAAAAAAAATACGTACATTCGAATTTTGCTTTTACTTAACAGCGATTTGCCCAGCTCGGTTCTTTTAAGCAATAAACAACGCGGTGTCGTGTTAGCTAAGGCGGTTAGCAAATGAGGCTTTGCGGCCATTACATGTTGATGTGCAGCCACACGCATGACCCTGTTGCGCCGATCTCCGCAAAGACTGACTTACATTCGAAAGTGTTTGACATTTTACGTGATCAAACTTGTAGTACGCCATTAATTGATCAGGCCCTGGATTGCATTTGTTCAGGGCCGCGTATTGCCCCGTTCTAGACGTATTAACGTAACGTCATCAGCTAGCATAGCACTGCTGCTAACCACTTTCTCGACATGTTTACACAGTAAAAGGTCGCCATTGTCTCTTTTAGCGTGTCCACAATTACGGTACTTAAATTGTGCATTCGTAGCTACATTTGAGCTTGTCTTTCCAATTTGCGAACATCGCGCCCAGTCACGTGGCACGGTGCTGCGCCACAGGCGCCCTTTCGGTGGAGTCACATCAATCTCACCACCAATTCTTTATAGTGAAGGAAATTACTGCACGAAGATACCTTATGAGTTGCGCAATATATTTTATGTTGCTAAAGGACTGTTCGACGCTATGCTATTGAATCGATTGTTTGTGGATGACCAAAAATACAGGATCAAATAGCACATTGTGTTCAAGTCCACTGTAGTTGGAAAAGGTTGGAAATGCCTTCACATTATTTGAATCTTAACAGTGATTGGTGTATTGCTGTGTACTAAAATTTTCTTGATACATTTTGATACTTAAGAAACTGAAATAATTTATTTGCTCGTGAGGTGCATCCTAAGTTGCATGTTTTTCTTCTTCTGGCAGATCTTCAAATCCTGATTGTAGTTGTGAAGCCTTTGTTTTGTTGAGGAATTGCAGGTACATTCTTCACAATATTAGTTCATTTTCTTTCTTAGGCCTTTAAACCTTAACCAAGGCACAACTATATACTTTTGAGTTTAGGAGTGAAATATATTAGAAATGAATTGAACTGTTCAACTTCAATTGGATTTTATTGCAGTGCAAGCAATATTTTAAGAAACACTTCCCATTTGATTTGTTCTGCAGCTGATGTATTCTTATACATCCTTTTAATTTTTGCATTAGGCAATCTGTATAAAAGATGAGTAATAAGGGATCCGTGCCACTTGTGTTACACTCGCGTGGCTGACATACATTTCCACAGCTTCTTACATGGTTTTGTATACATTGCAGCTAATAAAATAAAACTGTAGCATTTTACCAATTTCTTTAAATCTCCCATTTTTAACAATATATAAGTGTAATTATAGGAATCACCGGGGTTCCTGTGCTTCCATAAAAGTAAATAAGCCTAAAAGCTAGGCCTTAATTGGCATTAAAAATCAATCAACATTTTTTAACACATAATAATTTTGATTCTATTTTTGTAAATAGCATCCAATCTATTAATGAATTATAATTCTTTATAAAAAAAAAAACAGAAATGACTTGTGGTAACCGCAGCACCTTTGAATAACGTGACAATAGGAAGTTGAGCTTGTATTTTGTTTCAATTGGAATTCAAATGTCTTGAATTTATTCTGCCTTGAGGTGTAGGAACCCTGTCATACTTTTCAAGGCTTGCAATGATTTGCACAATGATAACGTTTTTGAAACGACAAACTTGAAGCAAATTCTTAAATTCATTCCCCATTTTCCGATGAGTAGAGAACTGCATTTACCCCCTTTGCACTTCATTAGTGACTCTGTTGTGCTCTTCTCTTAACTAGTGATTCAGTTTCAAAGTAGTGATTGACTCCACCCATGGAGGAGAATGTGAGCCCTGAGCTCTCTCTAGCTCATGAGCCAGAACAGAGCCAAGACCATATGGATAGCTGCTCTCAAGGTACCTTGAATGAGCTTGTTTTTCCCCTTAACGAAGGCCGGGCATATCTCCCTTGCATTGGGTAATAGTGTGGTGGGATTTCGTAATAACCCTAAACAACTTTAAATGGGTGGAAATTAAAGGCACACAAGGGGGGAAAAAAATCTAGTTGAGCACTGAACAATAGATTAAGTATTTTCAAGTTAGCTTAATTTTCACATTATCTTTTTGTGACGTGTCCACAGGTGATGGGGAAGAGCGACTCAGCGAGCCAACGCAAACCATCCCGACAGAAAGTGACGAAGTGGCAGAGGAGCCAATAGAGAAAGCGGACGGATCTTCCAAAGCCAACAACGAATTGAAGAAAACGTGGACATTCCGTCGCTCCACTGTTGCTCAAAGAGAGATGCCAGTGGAAGCAGCACCCGACAACCACGAGAGCCGCTATCCTGTTCGCCGAAGCGGCAGACAGTCCAAACGTACTGACAAACTGGAGGAATTTCTCTCCACCACGAAAAGAGTGCTACGGAAGAGCGCGCCGCCGTCCCTGGAAGGCGGGGATCCTCCTTCGCAAACCCCAACTGATGCAGAAACCGCCTCTGAGGCCAGCTTTGACGGGAACGCAGACGCAAAGACGGCGGAAGACAAGGCCGAGGCGTCCGACAGGAGAACCCGAAGCAGGACGAGGGAGCAGACTCGACGGGCGACTCAGCGCGGCAGGTGGACACGCCAATCCCAAAGCGCCACGGTCAAAGATGAAGAAAGCTCAGAGAACGAAGACAGCGAAGATGGCGCCGAGCCGCAGGACAAAGATGCGGAGCAATCTGGAAAAGGGGCCAAGATAGAAGACACAAATGCTAATAAGGAACACCAGCCTGGCTTGGATATGCAGACAAAGGAAGAGCAAAAGAAGAAAAATGTTAAAGGGGAAGATCAAGAGGAGAATGACGACGACGACGACCATGAGGAGACCACAGAAAAGGGCGGCTTGTTGGTAAAGCGCGGCCCAATTCGAACATACGTGAATAAAAAGCGGGCGGCAAGTTCAAACAGTACGTCTGCCAAGGGACAGACTCCCATGCAAGCTGTCGGCAAGACAGGCAAGCCTCGGGAACAGGAGGACAGCGACGACGGTTCCTCTTCCTCATCTTCAAGCACTGATTCTGACGAAGGATACGACCCCAATGCACTGTATTGCATCTGTCGCCAGAAACACAACAAAAGGTTTGTTTTGAACGCTTCACTGGGTGGCACATTCCAAAAAATAGCGAAACTTTAACCTTCCCCGGTTGTTTTCAAACCCCACTGCTTATCCGTGTGTGTTTTTCCTCCTGATATTGTTCATGGCAGTTGTGAGGAGGTAGTGTCGATTTATATGCGGCTTTAGCTATTTGCAGTTGCCATGATCCCTAGTGATTACATGTCTTAAAATCCTATATTCTTCCCTCATTTCCCCAAACTGAACATGCATAATAATTTGAAATAGAATTGGTGAGGAAACTTTTCTTATGTTAGATTTAACATTGCTGGTGTCCGGCTGACGCCTTATATGTCCAAATTTGGGCAATTTAATGTTTGCTGTCAAATCCATATTTGTCAGTCCACAGGTGTTTAAAATGGCTTGATCCCTCTCATAATGCAATATTTAGGGATGGCTCAACAAACCATTTTTTTCTTGCTGAGAGATCAGCTCATGTAGAGGCCATATTTTCCAGCGTGGCGGCCATCTAGAGGCGTTCCTAGACAACCTGGGAGACATGCATATATATGATTTGCTTTTTGACAATTCGTGAGGATTAATAATGAGGGGATTCCTCCGACTCGGTTTCCATTACAAATGTCCTTCCTCACTAGGTTCATGATCTGCTGTGACCGCTGCGAGGAGTGGTTCCATGGAGACTGTGTGGGCATAACAGAGGCTCGGGGTCGTCTGATGGAGAGAAATGGCGAGGATTACGTTTGCCCCAACTGCACGGCTAAAAAAAGCCAAGTGATCAGGCCTGCCACCTCCACGCTGTCCCTGAGCATAGACCTCAAGACCAAAGCTTGTGCATTACCTCTACCTCCTGCTGGTGGCGCTTTTGGTGACGTGGGTTCCATGACAAGATCGGTGGCACAGGCACAACTGGCGTCAACATCGGCCGGCAGTGACGAGAAAGGAGCGGAGGACATCGGGATCAAAGGCAGGATCGAGAAAGCCACAAATCCAACAGGGAAAAAGAAGATAAAAATCTTTCAGCCGGTAGGTCATCACTAATAATTTGAATTTTTTTTTTTTTATTAAGAGATAATCAAGGCGTTAAAAGTTTACATCTTGGTTTTTATCTGACTTAACAGTATGAAAGTATATAAATATTCACTGTGGTTGCTCACGTTGCATACTTTTAAAAGACTAAAAATGTATGTTGTAAAAAATAATGGTTAGGATGGGAATACTGTCCAATTCTGAATGATGATATTTTCAAGCTGGCCGCATCTCAATCACCTTGCTTATGATGAGCTATTGTGTACTCGTTTGGAGCAGACGGTACAGCAGGCAACGCCACCAAACACAGGCCAGAAGGGGGCGCCTGTGTCAGAAAAGGCAGCGTGCCCCACAGCAGAGCCAAAAGCACCAACAGAGATGGAGCAGGAGAAAGTGGCTTCAAACGTGGAGGTGAAAACAACCGGGATGGAAGAGGCCGAAAAGTCGGCGGCAGCGGAGGACGTGTCCCTTCCCAAATGCATCGGTCCCGGCTGCGAGAGCAACGCCCAGCCGGACTCTGTGTACTGTGGAAATGACTGCATCTTGAGACACGCTGCCGCGACTGTGAAGTCATTCGGTGAAGTCAAAGAGCCTCAGAGCCAAGATCAGAAATCCAGCTCTGCGTCAAAGGTAATTTGGACTATCTTAAATTGTGAAACGATGTCAAGTACAGTTTCCTGCAATCAAATACATTTAGAACCAAGTTGACTTTGCTCTCGCAAGCAGACACGCAGTTGACCCCTCTTCAAAGGATGAAAGAATAAATGCCCTTTATTGTCATTTTACAAAGCAATTGTATAATGAAATTCACCAAGATGGCAGCTTCACTTCAGTCTATTCTACAGGCACACTTTTCTTATGGTTGTGTGTGTGTGTGAACGGCGAAGTTTATCCACACAGAACATTAACGTGACATGATTGTACTGGTGCAGTTTTCTTTATCTTTGTTGTCTCTGTTTTGGTATTTAAAAAAAAAAACAAATGCCTTGATCGTAAAGACTTTATGATGGAGGATTTGCTTTGATCATAACAAAAAAACAGTGCGGAATCTTAGAGCAGTTTTGTGTGCATGGTAAACTGTAAAGTTTCCACATTGATTATCAACACTGGATCTTCGGGGATGAAATCAAGTTTTGGTCCTTGTTTCGATCATGCGTGCAAAGGAACACACTGCTAGCATAGACTGCATTTTGCTATCAATACAGATCAAACGGATCCCCGTCCGATTGTCTTGCATTTGCAAGTTGCTAATCAGCGCTACTAAAAGATGGCGACCGGAGTTATTGACGTGCAATTGGATTTCTCGGAATATTTGCAATTTATAGAAGGGCTGGCCTAGTTGATCAATTTATCATGATAATGCAATCAAACCTGAAAATAGCGTTTTGGCAAACTGCCTTGCATTGACTTCATAGATGCACAGTGGCGAACAAGAGCAAGCTGTTGAGCTGCTGTCCTGACCCGGCCTTAATGGGTTTCTCTTTAATCCGTCCAGAGGGAAGCCACCAGAGAGACGAGGGCCCAGAAGGACAGCGGCGAGGACTCTGAGAGCGACGGAGGAGATGATGACGACGACGCTCCGGATGAGGATGATGAAGACGCGCACGCTGTGGAGCAGCCGCCGCCTCCCGCCACTGCGTCATGGTGCAGCGACCATAATTACATTGCAGTACCACCAGAAAAGACTACACCCATATCAACAACAGTTTTAAACACAAAGTGTATGTATCTCTTTGAGGGTCTTCTTGTTAAACTAGTTCCGTGGCTTGCCGATAGTGGTTTCTATCATGCTAGCGTAACCTAAAGCAGGACATTGCTGAAGTTTCTGTTAGATGTAATCATGACTCATTCATAAGTGTGATTTTCATGACGTGTGCCTCTGGGTGGAGCTGCTGAAAAGGTAAGTGTGTGCGATCTGCCTTAGTGGTGCATTTCAACAGAAGCGCTGCAAAGATTCTCGCCATCGGTGAGATGCTGTCGAGGTGATGTCAGTAGCTTCTAAGGAATGGCCAGCTTTGCAAAATCGACCCCCGCTATTAAGGTCAGGCGATTCCTTATATGGGCATCAAGCAGTGACCGTCGTCGTCCTGCTAAATTGCCTTTTGGCGGATTGGACATCTGTCAATCCGGTTGTTAGCAAAATGAGCCTTTTTTTTTTTGTCTAGCTGCAGAATTTGGGTATCCCTTTAAAAAAAAAAAAAAAACAATATGGGGAAAGCCCTGTATTGTAACGTCGGACACAAATTTGACATTTTATGGCTCAGTCATAAGGTTGTTTTTGATAGAATAGGCATGTGCGTAGGCTCGTTTTAAGTCTCTGCTACTGGTTCATCACTCCAGCAGGTACATCTTGTAACGGCATCACTCCCAACGCCCCGCAGACTATTATGATAGTCTGTAATATGATATATTAAACTGGTAACGAACTTGATCTACTGTCCCCCAGGTTAACGCGGCGTTTTTTATTTTAAATCCTCGAGCTCATTCAATATGATGCATCTTTTATAGAGGGAAACTGTCTTAAAATAAAAGATGATGTGACAGATTTTTGAATCCCTTCATTGATTCTCTGAGCAGTGTCAGCTTGCTATCTGGTTATGTTAAAGGTCAACGACATAAGCATTTTCGTGTGAAAAGGCACTGGAGGTCGAGATTGTGCAGACCATGGTCCACATGGCGAGCGGGTGAAACCGAAATCTACCAGGTGTTCCTCTCCCGAATGGCGTAACGAAAGAAGAGAGGCCTGAGAGAAGTTCAGAGGTCATACTGGAAGAATGAAGCTGTGATATACCTGCGCGCGAGGTTTCAACCAATGGTCGTCACAGTGAATACTTTGACACAATGGGACTGTTGACACCCAAGTGTGGTTGCTTTCATGTCCTCTGTTGACCCTTAAAATCTTTATTGCATGAGCATTTAGACATTGTAAGGTCAACTGTCACATGAGGAAGTTGTGTGTGTTGACCACTGGTTTACTCGGCTTTTGTTTTTCGTGCACTGCAAGCTTGACCATGTTGCTCAATTGCATTTATACAATCAGATTGAACTGAGCTCATCAAAGATTTGATCTTTGTATCGCAGGTTTTTCCATTTTGACCTTCTCTAGTGGTCTGTCGTTTCACACTTTGGAACATATTGGATGTAATATAGCTTTAGTACATTTTAAATAGTAAATGCTGATAGTTATGCGTGGGTACTAATCACAAGGTTACTCTTTGGATGAACTGATCATGCAAGAACCAATGCTGCCCCCTCTTGAGATTGTTCATTGTGTCAATTTCTTTGATATGGCCTTTAAAGCTGGATGTTTTTATAATTATTTAAATATGCACTCAAAATATTCAATGACCCCACAGTAATTATTTGTCAGTATTGTGATTGGCAGTGAATTTTAAAGTGTTTGGTGTTTTTCTTTTTTTCTTTTATTTTGCAGCCCCTCCCAAAGAAGAGAAACCGTCAAAGAAACAGGTCCCGGCTCATGTTAAACCCTCTTCCGATTCCAAGACCTCCTCCAAAGTGAAGAAGACCATGACCACTCGGGCGTCCAAGGTGTCTCCAAAGAGCAAGAGGTCGTCCTCTCAGTCCAGCAGCTCTAAAGCAACCAAGAGGTCCGCGACTCCGCCCAGTAAAGCCGCGACAAAGTCCAAGAAATCACGAACGACAAGCACGCCGCCTCAGTCACCGTACCCTCCTGGGCCGATCCACGTCACGGGAGCGCTAAGAGTCACCAAGACCAACTTTACCATTCCAAAGAAGCAGCCTCAACAAAAAGACTCTCCATCCCAGCATCAATCATCGTCGTCATCAAGAGTCCCATCATCTCCGGCGTCTTCAGCTTCCTCCAGCCATTCGTCATCCCAAAGGTCTCATCATGCCACCTCATCCTCGGCATCCACCATCCCACCGCCCGCCAACCACCAGATGAGACAGAACATCCGTCGCTCCCTGACCGACATCCTTTACAAGAGGTGAGTCTCCTTCAAATTGTATTCCTACTAAGTAGAGCATGTTTTGAGGCAGAACACCTCCGTTGCACTTTTCCTGCCAGGGTGAGTGACAGCGATGATCTGACAATGACGGAGAGCGAGGTGGCGAGGCTTGCCGTTGCCATCGAGAAGGAGATGTTTAACATCTGCCTCAGCACAGATAGCAAGTACAAAAACAAGTACCGCTCGCTCATATTCAACCTCAAGGACCCAAAAAATAAAGTGAGTCAACAGGATTGTCAAACGTTCTCATTAAAATATATATATATTTTTTTTACTCTCTTGACTTTGAATGGAGAGCTTAAATGAATGGTGTGTGTGTGTGTTCAGGGCTTGTTCTACAAGGTAATTAGAGGTGATCTTAGCCCTTTCCGACTGGTGAGGCTGAGCGCAGAAGATATGGTTTCCAAGGAGATATCGGAGTGGAAGAAGCCTGACCCCTCCCAGGTAAATGTTAGTGAGTGGCCTTTTGATGATGAGATGTTTTTAACATTACACGTACCGACCCGTAGAGCCAGTCCTCAAGTGGAAGGGCCCATTCAGGTCATTCCAAAACAAGCAGTAGGCACGACTCTCACAAAGTGGATGCGGAGGATGCCCCGCCCCCTTCCGATACAGATGTATGTATTCCTGCCACAGCTTCGTCCTCTCGCATGGCTTCTGCTGTCGTAAGTGGTGGCACACCATCTTCCTCCTATTTTCACACCTTTTCTTCACTTTTGCAAGTTAATACATTAGTTTGGGTAGTAGTGCTCTTCAACTTTTCGGCCGTCCTCTCAACTTCAAAGCCTTCATCTTACTTGCATCGACTTTGCATTTAATTGAGGGAGTCCAAAAGGTTGTCCTGGTGTAGGATTTGACATCCGTCTTATTGTATTCCCTTAGGACCAAGATGAGCCCAGCGTCACTGCTTCAGCTGCACCTCAGTCTTCTGCGACTGAGGGCGGCGGTAGTATGCCAGATATTTTCAGTGCCATGCTCAAAGACACAACGTTGGAACACAGGACTCATTTGTTTGACCTCAACTGTAAAATATGCACAGGTAAATGAGACGGGGCAATTTGGATCATCTGTTTTAATATAATATAGTATTGTAATATAGATTATATTTATAAGACTTATTGTTTACATCAAAGTCAGCTTTATTGTCAATCTTTTCACCTGTCAAGACACACAAAGAAACCGAAATGACGTTTTCTCTATCCCACGGTGACTAGACATATTACACGATAGACATACAAGTAAACGACACAATATAAAAACAAGAAGGCACAAACAATAAATAATAAGAGTGATGAATAAATAATAAACAGATAACACAATAAATAAGAGGCGCAAAACGCAATCGTTGTGGTAGGTTACATCCCTTTTGTAAGACATTACTACCACTACGGTTTCCTCCTAAGGTCTTTCTCCTTTCCACATAGGTCAAAAGACAGAAGATGAGATTGCATCCAAAAAATCCAAACCCACCAGGAAGTCCGACCAACCCAGACAAGAGATGCATTCGGCCAGTGCCGTCAGCCAACCGCAAGCGGCCACGGTCTACCAACAGCTCATCCCACCGCCATACCAGCCCGGCATAGAACCGGCCGTCGTCGTCGAACCACAGCCACAACTTTACCAAGAGGACCCTAACAATATGGCTATGCAGGCCATCGCCCCCCCTGTTTCCTCCGTCAGCATCTCACGAAGAGACCCGCGCATGGCCAGGCATGGCTCCGGCGCTACGGTCACTTACACTCCTTCGGAGAAACCTCCAAACACCATGGCAGAGCCACTCCCCGCTCCTGTCATTGCTCCTTTGGATGTTGCCACCAAAGCACCCCTTCCGATGCCTCCTGCTCCTCCATCCTTGTTGGCTTTGTCAAAACCATCCAGAACAAGGTACATACTTTATTGAAATGATCATGTAGATGATCTGAGACTGTTTAGCAACCTATGTGTGTGTCTTAAGTTAAAAATGATGCATTGTGGCAACAATCTAGTGAGGGTGTTGTGCTTTTAAATCTGCCTGCCCTGATTTTTGTAACATGATCTCAGAAAGATCTTTTTTTATTTTTAAACTAACGGATTGTTTTTCAATCTTCTTTTTCTTTTTCCCAGTAGTTCTGAGCCTCCTCCTGAGGGGGAGACTGCAATCTTCCTCCATGGCCAAGAGAGGATTTGGAAAGGCTTCATCAACATGCAGTCTGTGGCCAAGTTTGTAACCAAAGCTTACTTGGTTTCAGGTTCTTTTGAGTACCTAAAAGAGGTAAGTTAACTTCTCTCGTCATGTTGCGAGTGAATTTGTGTGCAGGTTTTAAAAACTGCAACTCTTCATGTCTAATCAATATTACGCAGGACTTGCCAGACACCATTCATGTTGGAGGACGCATCTCACCAAACACAGTGTGGGACTACGTTGGGAAGTTGAAAACATCGTTGTCCAAGGTTGGTTTTTGAAAAGGCTTAATTATGGTGTTTCTCTCCTTCATTCAGAATATTGATCTTGCCCCTATTTCTGATCTCAGGAGCTGTGTTTGATCCGATTCCAGCCAGCCACAGAAGAAGAGGAAGTAGCTTACGTGTCTCTCTTCTGTTACTTCAGCAGCAGGAAAAGATTTGGTGTGGTAGCTAACAGTAACCGGAGGATCAAAGACCTCTATCTGATTCCTTTGGCCTCAAAGGACCCACTACCCTCCAAACTTTTGCCATTTGATGGACCAGGTATGCTTCTTAAAGAAGAATCAACTGGACTCTTGTTTGTGTCTCAGCTGTCTCACGTTCACCCAAATATAAATGGAACGGAACGTCTGACTACCTAAAATGATTTAGTCTTAAACTACAGTCTAACGTCTAAAACTTCTAGATATTGGAGTCTTAATTCACTCGTTTGTTATTTTGCAGGACTCGAGCCAGCCCGGCCCAACCTTCTACTGGGCCTCTTGATCTGCCAGAAGGATAGAAAGCGTCCCGGTGTTCCATTGGAAAGTGATGAGAAACGATCTAAGATGCAAATCAAAGATATTGATGAGACTGGTCTTCCAAAGCCACCCCTCTCCGTCAAAGTGGATCGAATCACACGCCAGAGTTTGGACATTCCTTTCAGTACTACTCCCCCAGGGTCTCCTCCTGTCAGCTCCTCCGCGACCCCAAATGTCGCTGTGGCCACCCCATCTGTCTTTTCTCTTTTGTCAACCGTTAAAGCGCCTGCCACGTCCTCTGTCACGGGTGTGGAGTCTCCATCCTCATCCAGCTCTATCCCTGCCCCTGCAGCAACCGCCACTCCTCTCCAGACGATCCTCAACACTCTGTTTGGCAAGAAAAAGCAAGACTCTGAAGCTTCCAACTCGCCATCTGATCAGGGCGCCGAATCTTCCATTCCGCACTCGACAATGATCGATCCAATTGTGCAACAGTTTGCACAGACAAAAGACAAACAGGTTGAGGAGGATGAAGATGACCGACCATACGACCCTGAGGAAGAGTATAACCCAAGTATGGGTTACAGTGTGCCTATTAAACCGATTGAGGTGGTAAATAAACCGGAAGTTGTACAGAGCGAAGGTGACGACATTGCATACGACCCCGAAGATGACTCGATATTTGATGAAGTCCAAACTACTGTAGCAGACGAAACTGGAAAGTCTTCATGTGATGACGTAACGGACCCGGAAAAGATCCTGGCAAGCCTTAAACAGAAAGGAAAGCTGACACTCCCAAAACAGGAAGACAAACATGAGCCAGCCACTGACTTGCCCGGGGCTTCACAAACATCCCCAGCCATTTTGGGCGGTAGTCAGTTAATGCAGCTTGGTAAAAAAGTGGAAGAGCTTGTGAAATCGGCCACACCCGCGATCAACCAGAGCCGAGACCCTCGCCAGAGCCGGGAATCTCGCCAGGGGGCGAGCATCACAACAAAAACAACAGATGAGCTGCTTGATAAAGAGGAGTTGTCTTCCAATGACTCTTCTACACCTCAGCAGTCAGTTCAAGAGCCACAGGTGGCTTCTGTTGCTCAGCTTCCCGACTCCTCACAAGACCCGGAGAAGCCATTACCAATGGAGGAAGAGAAATCGGAGACGTTGCCCTTTATGGAGACTTCAAAAGAAGAGGTGTCCATTCCTTTATTAGGAGAGACTTTGGAACCTGATCTGGAGTATGACTATCTTCAAGACAATGAAGAGAAAATGAAAGCAGAGCAAGATGAGAGCGTCCGGGCTGAAACCGAGGCAGACAAGTATAGTATTTGGCCGAATGCCGCAAGTATTTTAAAAGGTAAAGAGGATTCCGAATACGACGACAATAGCCAAGACGCGGCGATTTGTAGCTCCTACAACGAGCCGCCAAGCTCCTCGACAATTACTTCGGCAATTCCAGTCCTCGGTGACACTCATTCTCATTATTCGCGACATCACAGGGCAACATCAGACTTTGACGATGATTATAGATCGCAAAGTGACATCCCCCGACCATCTAGTTATCTCCAATCTCAACCAATGCACGGACAGAATCCCATGATGAGGCCTCCATCAATGTCAGTACCACCACCCATACAAGGCATCTCTTCAATGTCTGCGCCACAGTCTGTGCAAGGACCCCCACCAGCTATCCACGGTCCTCCTCCAGTACTTGGTCCTCCAGTACTCGGTCCTCCAATCCAAGCTGACAGCAGCCATCCATACGGCCTCCCTCCGAATTTCCCCCCCTATCAAAACCAATGGACACGCCCCCAACTACCACCTCCACAGCAGCCGCTCTCCAGACCACCTCCTCAGAACCTTTTACCCCCTCGAGTAACACCACCACTTTACCCACCAATTGGCCAGAGAGGTCCTCCACCTCAAATGTTTGATCCTCTTCTCCCCCCTCAGCATAGTGCACAACAAGGCCCTCCTCCAGGCTTTCCCCTCCCACCTACGTTTGATGGACAGAATCAGCTACCTCCTCCACGATTTGCTGGTCCACCTCCACCATTTAATTTTCCTGGAAACAGAGGTCCTCCTCCACCTTTCACAGCACCACCACCGGGACATTTTGATAACCGGCTTCCACCCCCTTCCATCTTCTCAGGGCCAAGGGGTCCGCTACCATCTCAATATGGTGATCCAAGTCCAATTCAAATGCAACCCCCAATGGGAGACCAAAGCCGTGGCCCCAGGGACCACTATAGTAAAGATAGTCACTCATTCACACATGCGGACCAACATCTCGGTCATCCTCGCAATATTTTCAAAGACAGCCCGGCGACCGCTTACCGGGGTCTTCCACCTAGTCAGTATGATGACCCAAGAGGCCCGCATTCTATTGTGGAGATCAATCCACAAAATAAGTTTGGAGTTCCCAGGCCACACTCGCCACCACATCGAGGAGGTCTGGATGAGCATATAGCTCTTCGTCAGGAGAATAGGAACAAGTTTGGAGGTCCTAGGCCACACTCGCCACCACATCGAGGAGGTCTGGAAGAGCACATAGCTCTTCGTCAGGAGAATAGGAACAAGTTTGGGGTTCACAGGTTACACTCACCCCCACATCGGGGAGCTTTGGATGAGCACACACCTCTTTCTCCTCTTCAGGAGAATAGAAACAAGTTTGGGGTCGCCAGGCTACATTCGCCACCACATCGAGGAGCTTTGAATGAGCACATGGCTCTTCCTCCACTTCAGGAAAATCGAGCAATGAGAGATCAGACTCAGCCTTTTGGTGGCTCTGAACGCTACCGCTTTGATAGGTTTTCAGATGAGGCAAGAAGGTTTTCTGATGAGGCAAGACCTGTTCGCCACAGTGGCCCTCTGCTACCGACCCCCACCGAGGCTCCTATTGCTCCTCCGAGTCACATAGCCGGTCACAGTCCAGATATGCGGCGAGAGGACTTCTGGCGCCGACATTCCCCTGATGTCATGAGGAGAACCAACACCAACCGAGAGGGCTCAGAACCGCAAAGCACGGAACCCTTCGGTCACTTTGAAGTCGGGCTCCGAGAACAAGTTTCTGCTCCCGCTCAGTCATTGGAAGAAAGACTTAAGGAGCTCTCCGGTGACTGCAGAAGAGACAGAGACCGCGACAACCCTTCCTCCGCGAGGTCCTTGTGGGAGAGGAATCAGGGCAAGCGGTGGAGCAGAGAACGAGAATGGGAGAGAAGCAGAGAGCGCGACACCGATCGTGAATCCAGCAGAGAACGGGATCGCAGCAAAGGAAAAGAGAGCGAGAAAAATCAAGAGGCAGAGGTGGAGCGACACAAGGATGAAGACACAGACAAGAGGAGAGACCGTGACAGAGAAAGAGAAAAGGACAGAGTCAAGGACAGGGACTCAGACAGAAGGGATTATGAGCGCGAAAGAGGACGGAATCGCGATAAAGAGCGAGACCGTGAGCGAGACAGGAGACGCGACAGGTCCCGAAGTAGAGACCGGGATCGAGGGAAAGACCGAGGTAGAGACAGAGACAAAGAAAAGGACAGTGACAGAGACAAGGACAAGGACAGGGAGAGGGACAGAGAAAAAGATCGTGACAAAGATAAAGACAGAGATCGTGACAGAGGCAGAGACAAAGCTAGAGATGGAGAGAAAGAGCGAGACAAAGATCCAGATAGAGAAAGAGAGAAAGACAGAGACGTAGACAAAGACCGGGACCGGGAAAGAGAGAAGGATAGAAGTCGAGAAAAAGACAGATCCCGTGACAGAGACCGGGAGAAAGACAGAGACCGGGAGAAAGACAGAGACCGGGAAAAAGACCGAGACCGGGAAAAAGACCGGGACCGGGAGAAGGACCGGGACCGGGAGAAGGACCGAGACCGGGAGAAGGACCGAGACCGGGAGAAGGACCGAGACCGGGAGAAAGACCGAGACCGGGAGAAAGACCGAGACCGGGAGAAAGACCGAGACCGGGAGAAAGACCGAGACCGGGAGAAAGACCGAGACCGGGAGAAAGACCGAGACCGGGCGAAAGACAGAGACCGGGAAAAAGACAGAGACCGGGAAAAAGACAGAGATAAAGACCGTGGCAGGGACCGCCGAGAAACAAGTAGAACCCGGGAAAGGAGAGAAGATAAAAATAGCAAAAATGAAAAATCCAAGGAGAAAGAAAAGACTTGGGTAAATGATAAAAACTCTTCCTAGTGTATTGCAACTCCGCGAATTAAGAGACAATTTCTAACCACTGAGAATCCTTGTTGTGAATGACAATGGCAGTGTTTCATTTCTATAGATTCCAGCGTTTGTATTTTCTGTCCTGATTTGTTAGAAATTTACGAAACATAACCGAAGAACATTTTAAGTTACTTGTTTTCGCCGTGTGGAAAGTCACTACTCAGTCAACCCCAGTTTAAGTAAGAATTGTGTCTAATCACACAACAAATGTAAATATGATTGTATTTGTGTACATAATGATGTTTTTAATACTTTTCTAAGTAGGCAAAATAAAAGCCATATACTCTGGATGGATCAGCGGAAAGAAAACTGCTTAGAACCGTGGCTACTAAACAGAATGAGAAATGGTTCCATTTATCTACAGTACAGTACCAGTACCTAATCAGTCATTTGTTTCAACTCAATTAAACATTTTTGATCACATGGATTTGCCTTTGTTGTTTTTAACTCTGTTAATGTTTGTGGTGAGCAGGTCAACTAATCTATTTAAGTATCAAATTATGAGTGGCATTAAAGTTAAGATCATGCACACACCATTTGGTTTCGTTTAGAATTCCTCTGAACAGATTTTGCTTTGCACATTAAAATTCCACTCCACAAGGCAACAATGCATTTTGTAAAGCGGAATAAAAACTCAGCATGCAGCGATAATGCTGCTCTGATGTGAACCCAATTAGTTGAAAATCCATCTGCGACTGAAAACTTCAGTGAGCCGCCTCGAATAACATGCACAGCCACCCTCTGGAGACCCAAGTCTCTTGAAACGGAAGTTTTTCAGGTAGGATACAATTATCGATACTATACTAGCCTGAAGCATGATGCGTAGTCTTCAATACAGCACCACAATGCGGAGCTGATGTTCACATATTCTTTTTCAGATATGCACCGGTCACTTGCTATGGCGAGACGTCCATTACCGCCATTTAACACTAGAGGGCAGCATTGTTGTGGCCAAGATTCGTGCAAGGTTGATGGGGCGCATCAGGATGCTGGTACACATAACAGGTGATGTGTACCAGCATCCTGATGCGCCCCAATATACTTGTGGATTATTTAACATTATATTATTATTAATATATATTATGTAAATACATAAAGAAATGTCCATATTTAAAGCCGTTATCCTCAATATGGACGCATACATAAAGAAAGAAAAGTATCCATCCATAATGATGCACCACTTGAAATTATAACAAACAGTCGTACGCATATTCGTAACTGGAAAACCTCCCCGATAGCGTCAATCAAGTCAACACATTTTAGAAACGGAATTTTTATAATAACTCATTCGATTACAAGGTCATAATGATCAGTTTTCAGTCCTTGGCCACCTTCCGCTATGTTGTTTATGCTATGAGCATCCATAAAAATAATTTCATAGTATTATAGTCGACTACAAACAGCAAAAAAAAATCACATTAATGAGACTGCTTATCTATGAGAAAATGACAATTATCTTGTGTATACCCCTATACTTCTTCCACTACTATTATGGAATGGAGTTTTAATGAATGTTTTTCTTCTGTTTTGTTGTGACAAAGTTCCTAAAAATGTCAAAACAAGTGCTGACCAAGCATCACACAGTACTTGAGTTGCCATTAATGCACAGAGTAAAATTGGTCATATACAATAAGCACATAGACTCCCACTGCACAAAGCAATGTCCATTAAATAAGAACTGGAAAAAAAAATGCACAAGAATCTTTTACTGATAACTGCATTTGCAGCATTGCAGCAACCCACGATCATTCTTGATCATTCGGCCATCATGCATGGCTGAGCGAGTGAGTGAATAATTGATTAGTTAGTTAGATATATTTTTTTGTGAACACATTCAGTCATTACTGTCCACTGCTGAAGAGCCTTTCATGTGCCGTCACACAGCCGGCGCAAATGCAAGATTCAATTAGAAGCAGGCAGTCGGTTCAAACAGAGGCCAACACGTACTTTGGAAAGGCTAACTATCATTGACCTGCCAGTAAAATGGATGAGGAGGCTTGTAATGGAAGCAACGGGAATGCCTAGTCATTTTGTAGTTGACAATTTAAATCAAGCTCGCCTGAAAATTCTATAAATGCTTTTTTTTTTTTTTTTTTTTAATTCAGATCAATCAAACAAGATCGAATCGAGATTTTCTGAACAGCATTGGGAATATGGGACCTAATCAGAAAGGTAATTGCTCATTACTTTTCATTTTCAGCCAGTTTGCTGCAGATTGAAAAGGCTGTTAGCTCCCTGAGCTTGTCCTACTTTGCGTCAGACAAAATGCCCTGCTTGAATAATTGCGCTTTGAGAGTTGGGCGCACTCATTGAACCAGGCGCTGCCACTTTAATGGCTCATGACAATGAGACAATTTGGGATGTTGGTTGCTTACAACGAGCCACAAACAAGTCACTTCATATTAGCCGGCCAGTCTCTTCATGCACTCCTAAAACGTGGATGTGGGGTTGACTGAAAACTACAAATGTGGTGTGAAAATGAGTGTGAATGGGTGTCACACTTAGTCATTTGACCAAGTTCCCCCTCTCTGTGACCCCGAACAGATAAAAAAAATAAATAAATGATTGGAGATGAATATTCTGCAGACGACTTTTGATCGGGCCCGGTTGATTGAAGACTGACATCGTTGTTACCCATTTCCTCCTCACTCGTAGAATGATTATCCCCTTTTGTACACAGCCTTGAGTGGAAGAAGCGGTGTTGAATCGGAGCGAGGAGTGTCAGCAAGAAAGGTGGAAGAGGTTGCGTTTCCTGTTCTCCTTGGCTCGTAGATCTGTGGCCGTGAGGCAAGGCTGTGGCCGGTGGCAGATTAATGACTGTGAAGGTGTCTTCATTGGATGCACGGGCTCCTCTGGTAAACGGCAAGCCGTAAAAAGTGCGACAGTAAGGAGTAAAGTGGGACTGGCAAAGAGGAGGAAAAAAAGAAAGAAGAAGAAGCAAGTTGAGGATGAGGCATTATAAAGAACAATGTCACCATGAGATGAGGCTGTCTGTGTTGTACAAAATGTATCATGCCCCACTGGGAGAGCGCTGTTTCACAACGTTGCCTTTGAATATGAATGAATGAGATAAGGCCATGGAGCAAAACACAAACACAAGGCCATCAATTCTCCTGGATGAGAAATCCATCCTATAAAAAAAAAAAGAAAAGAAAAAACGTCATATGTACTGTCCAGAGAGAAAAAAAAGAAACGGGAACAAATAGTTCCCAGTGGAGAAATGAAACTCAATTTATTCATAGTCCTTCAGCTCAGTACTGTGAAGATTGACAACCGAGTGATTTGCCACAACTGTTAATCTTCTAAAATGAGCAAGTCGTCAGATCTTTGCTCCAGTACCCACACTAAATAATTCACTACTTTGCGCTTCAGTTTCATTTCATTTACAACTTTGTACCCCCTTGTCAGCTATAAGGATTCCAGTCATTGTCATTGTATCATGTACCACTTTGTTCTGCTCTGCTCAAAGCCTGCACTGCAAAGAACTGAAAGAAAAGAAAAAGAAAGCGCCTCTTCTGCCTTTTAAAGACACTGTCAAGTACTGCATGCAACACAACAGGAAAAATAAATGAATATACATATATGTATTCATGTATACACTCTTTCATATTGAACCATCGCCTTAATGTTTTCCGCAACACTATTTTTGCCAGCCAACCCTTGAAAAATATTTATTTATCATTCTTTGATATATCTAATAATTTTTCTATTCTATTGAGTGTCTTTGCTGGTCTGCTGAGCAGGAAGCAGACGTTTCCATCAGCAGAGCGCCGCCTGGTATTCATCATGAAAGGTCTAAGCGAAAGCTTATGCTGATCAGCATCTGCTTGGTATGCCAACGATGCGAACATCCTCTTCATCATGCCCACGCTGTTTTTTTTCTCCTCGCGACTCACTTGTTAGGTACACAAAAAAATAAAACTACTGCGGTGTAATCAGGACTCACTTCATTTTGGGTAATTACATTCGGATTGTACACAAAGTGTTTGAATGAGGTGTTTACCCAATCTCAGTTGATTGATACAAATATTGAAATAAAGTTCAGCATGAACCTCAGCATTGTTATCATTTGTGATATTGCTGCAACATCACTATTAAAACAACACCTGTATCACAACCTATTCTTATTTTCTTCATTTTGAGTTACTATAGCGGCACCTTTGGGGGTCAAAATCTTTCATTCGTGCCACAAATGTCTTTACATTTTCTTCACAAGTAATTCAATGTTTGGTTGACATATTTCCGCTTCATGTGCCACATGCACAGATCAGCACCCTGAGTATCATCTAGTAAGTGCCAACTCAGTGATGAATAATTCCGACTGAGAATTGCACTCTTGTCGAGCTGTCAGAAGATGTAATACCGATGTTAACCACAGAACGGCAAACATCAGCGGCTCCAACTCGGAAGTAGTTTGGAAATGTACGCGTGTCACCGCTGGCCACATCAATCAGTGCACAAACAAATGCGGTTTTGGATTTGCAAAGTGCATGATGATTAAATCATTTCGTATCCTCTAAAAACATGGAGATATTCAGTACAATGAGATCTACTGCACTGTTCGCTCAGATCAGTAAGTTCTTGCACAAAATGTTGTTTTTGAGTGATCTTTGAATGGGAGTTTTTTTTTTTTTTTATGCAACAGAGCCTTTGAACCCTACCCCTTGTTTTACAATACATAATTTGTTGCGTAAAGAAAACCTATTACCTGCAAAACTAGTGTCAAGAAAAGTCAAGAACCACCATTAATCTGAGGATAGAGCTCATGCCCTATGCATTATCATACTATATATAAAAAACTGCTGAATCAATATTAATGCGTGCTCCAACCATCAAATACTGCATTTTTTTTTTTTTTTACTTTGGCTCAATGCAAAGCACCAAAAGTGTCAAATATACAATCAATCAACACGGCATAGAAAATACACAAAAAGGAAATTCACAAGGAAACTTTTCAGTTTCTGTTGATTATAGCGACGCCATATGGACAAAGGCGGTAATGTTTTGCCTAAAGTTGACCACATTTTTGTGAAGTCCTGAGCTACTGCTCGCCTGCATTTGGACTGCATTTGGACTTTTGAAGATGAGATTTTCTGGGGTAAAACACCCGTAATCTTTACTCCGTTTTGTTTCCGTGCGACTGCTGTCACATGGGAACTGGTGAGCCTACATACATTTCATTTGAGAGTTATTCTTTTCCTGCATTTCTATGCCTCCTTGCAGAATCCCTAACCCTCACGGGAATTGTGTTCTTTTTTGACAGCAAAGTTGGGAGAATGTCTGATTGTAGCTACATACTACTAAGTCAGACGACTTGAGGGCTCAGCCTGCAAACACCTCTGAAAATCCAGGTAAGAACTGAACCTAGTATTTTTACAGACAACCCACAAACACAAAATGTCTGCATATGTGGGAGTCAATTGTTATTTGGAACCGTTATTCTGTGGTTGGAAATTCTGAATTCTAGCATCTTGATTTCTTGGAACTAGAGGCGGGGACCGGTGCCGATTCTAGCCTTATTTTAAGGTATCAGTACTTGCGACGGAGGTCGATACCAGTATCGGTTGTCCTCTTATGGCCAGCTGTTTTACCATAAGGAGCTATACAGTAGAAATTAGAAGAGTAGAAAATGACCATTAATTTCAGGAGATTTTCAGGAAATATTAGGATACATCGGTCTTTTTGTAAAATGACCCTTTAGTATCGGTGACTTCTTAATAATCAGTACTTGCACTGATATGGGTCTGAAAAAAAAAAGTAGTCAAACATCCCTCCTTAAAGCCAAACTATAAAACTCCAAATATGGCAGAAGACTTGAGTGAAGTTTTTGTTATAAGGCTCCAAGACGCTGCGTGAATGTTTTATCACTTCAATGTGAAGGAAAGCGGCTTTAAGGTTCACCGCGATAGCCAGGGTTAGAATGAGAATTGCAGATTACATTCTTGAATAATTCAAGAACAGGTATGTGAATGGCACTTCATGTATTTACCTGAATATGCTCCAGGGACTTAATGAAGCCTTGAATGTCAGGGGAGAAATCGCATTTGATAAGAGCTCTTTTGGTATTCCGCAACTGCAATATGCCCTTGCAGATATAGTGGAGAGGCGACAAATTCCTTAATTGATAAACATTTGAACGCTTGTAGAAGTCATAAAGAAGCGCTTCTAAAGAGACGTAAAGGACCTTGCTCTTGCTTCCTTCAAAATCTCTCTTTGTGGCTGTGATGGGATTAATTAGCTGCGGGCGAGTATCCAAACATGATTTCACTCAGGGTCAAAGCTGAAGAAGTGATCTAAAGAACAAAATGGAAAATGTGAATGATGATTAATTTGCAGACGCAAGTGAGCACAGAATGTACACCTCTAATAGCCGCAATACATTTCAGAATAACTACGGAAGCTTGAAACTGGAATCGATGGCGGTGAATAGATGAACTCGTAGTATTGAACAAATGCTAGGAAATATTTGTGAAAAGTGTCAGATTTGTGAATATGCCAGCCGAGAAAATAAAACCCATTTCCTTATCATCACACAATAATAATTCAAAATATAGAAATTGACACAAAAAAAAAAAACACTGGCCGAAGCAACCATTCATTAATTATATGCAGCTCTGAAGAAAGTGAAGCCTATTGTACCATTGCAAAAAGAGATGCACAACACCAAGAGCGAGAAACATGGCGGCTGTTTAAATCAGTGGGCAAAAGGTGATTTTTGTAACTGCAGATTGATGAGTGTGTGTGTGTGTGTGTGTGTGTGCGAGAATGTGTCCTGCCTGAAGCCAACTTGGCTCCGTGGGGCTATGTATCCCTTGGAGAGGTGATTAAACAAAGAACTAGGAGGCCTACGTCTGTCTCTGTTGGAGTCAAGCTGAATCCGCGTGTTCCTGTGGCGCTTCACGTGACCCCCACGCGACCCCCACGCGGGCCCACACACTCAAATTGTACACTGAAAACGAAGGGACTGACTGCAGCACAAAGGAAAACACGGAAAGAAAAACAAAAATGCATCAAGTCCACCCCCCCCCCCCCCTTCTCCAATTGGAATATATTTATATTCATATTCAGACTCGTGTCTCCTTACTATCAATGGACAATCTTCCAAGGTCTGCTCCTTTGGTTTCCAGTGGAAGGTCATCTGGTCAGAGTTTTTTTTTTTTTCTGCCAGGCTCCAGATTTTGAGCTGATGATAAGCAATAGTTCTTGTGAGGACACGGTCTGTCTCGACCCCCCCTCGACTGAAAACCTCGTTCCCACCTTTTGAAAACAAGTCACGACTCGTGTGAAGGCAGCTCGCTTTTCATTGTACTTTGAAGTTAGTTGTTCTATCGTTTCACCTCCCGTAATTGTGATGCACTCTGGCGTCTGCTACCCAAAGATAGTACGGCAATTCTTTTTTTTTTCCACGCGCAAAGGAATGTTGACAGTCTTTACAATAATTAGCTTTTGGTTTTGTTTTTGCAATCAGACGACAAGTGGACGTGTTTCTCCGCTAATTGTTTTTTGATTTCCGAGATGTTTGTTTGTTAGTCCAGCTGTCAGATGCAGGCCCTTGAAAACTTGATGTGTTCACATTAAAAGCCCCATTAAAGTGAGATTCAAATTTCAAACTGCACACTTTGCACAAAACACATTCTAGACTGTTAATGACGGCTATTTATTTATATGTGTAGATTTTCTAACTTCTCCCAGAATAAACATTTTTTATTTGGGGGGATATACTACTTTCCTGAAAAATTGGCTCCACAAAAAAGGGGAACAAATGATGTGAAGGCTACCAATGTGTAATTGTGTAAATTCTTCTTGGTGTTCGCAAGGCAAGACCATTCGCATAAGCCACATTCATTTTGTCTTTGCAATAAAACTTGTTTTAGAGGCAGCAACTAAATGCTGCTTTTGAAGTCTGCAAAATTGATGAGAAAAGACATTTCCAAATCATTTAAAAATGAGTTGAATGAAAAGCGAAGCCGAAGATCTCGCTCATCAAACAAAGGCAGCTCAAGGCTGACTGAAGGAGGGACTTGTGTTAAGATGATTATTTATATTCTTGTGCACATGCCCCCAAAATATAACACACGTAAACATTGATTTTATTGGCTGCCTTTGAAAATGACAACACTTGGTTTGAAATGAGATGGATCAAAGTTATAAATGTAACATTAGAAAACAGATTGTTTATTGATGTGTTTGGAGAACAACATTGGAAACCACAAAAAAAAATCTGGATTTTGAAACTGGTTGGGGGAGAACTGTTCCTTCGCACAGTCAAGTTGCCCTGGAGCACATTTTGACATCTCTCCTTCCCTGCATGTGATGTGCAAAATGTGTGTGCGCGCGTGTGTGTGTGTGTATAATGCATCCAACACAATATACCCAGCAGAGTGAAAAATTAATTTCTCCAAGGACTGAAATAACATAATGCATGCAAAACAGTGCTTGCTTGGGGACACTGTATAAAAGGTAAAGATAAACAGAAAACAGTGATCTGCAAATCCTTCTCAACCTAGATTCAATTGTATACACTATAAAAGACATTCAGGTGAATATTCATTTATTACTGCTATTATTTTCATCCAGATTCTTATCAGCAAATCCAAGCCTCTGTAATGCTATGAAAGCATCCCGACTCCCGTAGTTGTGCTTTCCAAAAGCTGAATGTCCACAGTCAGCCTTGAATAAAGTGCTGACAATTTCCGAGCAAATACACATAAGCACACACTCACAAAGAAGTGCAAAGTAAGCTCTAATATGAAATAAGAACAGCGGGTCTCATGGTGGCAGCTTCCAAAACATTAGTTTGTATTGGACATTAATCTAAAAAAAAAAAAAAAAAAGAAAACATTTCCAATAACAACATGCCTGCAAACAACAGCAGGAGTGTGCATGGCTGCCATCTTTAAACTCCTTGTGGCCACACAAGGATAGATGACTGCTATACGCTGCCCCCCCCCCTTTTTTTTTTTTTAATATTCTGATGGTAAATAGCCTCAAAAAGAAGCCCCACTGTGATTTGCTGTTTCTGATGCTGCAATGCAAGTTGCAGAGTGAACAACAACCCCAGTGTGACATGGGAGTGCAACTGCTGCAGTAACCCGGTGATGAATGATGCCACTCGCATTTATTTCCAAAAAAGCTTCACATTGTCTTTCATTTCGCAAAGCGCTGTTTCACGCACGCAGCGGGGCGCCGAGCGTCGTGCAAAATCATACGGGCTCTTAATTTTCTCTCCTTCTTCCCGGCCGCCGCTTGTCTGGTGATGAAGTGGCTCGGTACGGCTCATTGGACGAACAGGCGCGACACTTGTGAAAACAGTCTCGGAAATTACGAGAAGGAAGCGAGTTTAGAAAATGAACACCAACGTGGCCTCCTAAATGTTCACGTGTGCTACAAACACATTTCAGGCTTTTAAGTGACACTTCTAAACATACACACAGTCGCCTGAAGACATAATTTATATATATATATATATATATAAAAACGTATATATATATATATATATATATATGCATATGTATTAAAGAGTTTTTACGTTTTTTTTTACTGTTCAACTTCTAATAGGGCTTCACCTTTGTGAACTCTACAACATATGCTCCATTCGTAGCACCTCCAAAACGTATATCTTGATTTCTGTCAATCAATACGGCAGTAACACGATTTATATGACTGTAATTAAATGAAGAATGACACAATGACCAAATCAATACAAATATAATCCTAAATGGATCCAAACAAAATGAAAAATCCGGTGGTGTCTTCTTGTTGTCATCTGTAATAAAACACCATTGGTTGGTGCAGTCAAATGTTTTTTTGGTCATTAAAAGCAACCGTCTTTCAAATATATAAAAAAAAGTTAGCTGCTAAAATTAATTTCCACTAACAACGGGAACATTTTTTGTCCAAAGAATGATGGCTGTAAAAAAAACAAAAAAAACCATGAGACAATTCCTTTAGTGGCAACACCACTTTAGAGGCTCCAAAAACTCCAAATTGAAGACCGAGCTCAAGATAACAGGCTGCCGGCGAGGCAAAAAGCTTCCGGCTTTGTTTTTGAACTATTTGCTTTACTCATAGCGGCAGTTAAAGCGAGGTTATGCCCACTTTAATTATGCATGCCGCATTTTAATTAATGCGGCGCTTTGTCTTTGCTGGAATGTTTTTCTATTTTGGCTCCACAGTGCATCCTTATCTACTTGTGTGCAAATGGAGTTATGAAAAAGCGTGTAATGTGTAAACACAAGAGCGCCTATTGATACAATACTTCTAAATGTGTCCTCTGGGAAACTTGTGCTGCAATATGAAAGGGGAGAATATGAATATAAACATGATGAAAGCTTTACAGATTCTATTTTTTTACTGATCTGGTAATGATGAGCTTAAAAGGCCAATGCCACTTTTCGCTTACCTTATATGCCAAAATTAATTATAGGACAAAAGGAAGGCGTTCTGGAACTTGCTCCACAATTTCAAACTTGTTTCATGTGCTTACAGTTCCGCAAATCACTGCACCCGAATCTGCAAATGCATATTGTAAAATCTTCTTCGCCTTCTCAATCGGTCTCATTTAGATGATGTCTGACGACACAATTTCACAGCCCACCGATTTATCTCATCGCTTTTTTCTTTTTGCGCAAATGATATTAAAAGTGCATTATGTCCTCAGATTTTCCAAGCAGAGCATTTGTTGTTTGCACTCTCGTGTTCATCGTTCCGGGAGCACGCTGGAGGCGCATCGGTCATTGTCAGACTTTTTCAGTTTAGCCATCGAAATGTTTTCTTTTATCGAACTCACGAGTTGCAGTTAATCCATCAAATGTATTGCTCTCGCTGCCTCAAATATTTACCCATTTGAGTGAAATTGGGACTCGGTGACAGTCACGGCGGGCGGGACAAGAGGGAACGACCGAGTGCTTCTGCTCGACTCCTTCTCATCTTGGCGCGGCAGTTGAACGTTTGAACGAGGAGTGTCGAGGCCCAAACCTTCGGGGGTATCTTTGAGATTAAAGTGCCCTCGATCGCGTGCTCTCACATCACATTCAATATTATCAAGTGGGGATTTCATTTACTGGCACGGAAAAACAGGGGGGGTCGCTGGGAAGAACTGTCGAGAAGCCTTTGTAGGGCCTGAAAGCATCTGAAGTCTCTGAGGTGAGAGCCTGCCGTTTGCTGCAAGACGGCATACCGAGATGCACAAAACTGAATATGTGTCGTGGCTTGTATTAATCATTTCCTCCTTTTTGGCAAATCGGCATCGCGACCGACGCAGATGGCAGAAAGAAATTGTCCCCATGAGCGCGTTCTAGCTATTGCACCGCCGTATGGACTTTGAAATATGAATGCGGATTGACTAAGAAAAATGTGCAACCTATTTTCCGACAGCTCAGCAGCAAAGTGTCTTCTTAAAGGAGACGTACTTCTATGTTTAAGGCACCCTCGTAGGCTCCAAGTAAAAAAAGATATTTTGGTCCACTCATTCTCACCCAGCTCTCCTCGATTTGACCCCTGCTCAGATATACATTACTGTTCAAAGGTTTGGGGTCACCCAGACAATTTAGTGTTAATCACAAAAACTATCATAATTGCACAAGGATTTTCAAGGTTTTTCTAATCATCCATTAGCCTTCTAGCACAATTAGAACACTGGAGGGATGGTTGCTGGAAATGGTAAATATAACCGGGAACATTTCGGAACGTCCTCTATTCAATTTTGTTGTCTTTTCCTCAACTTTATGTTGTTATGAGTGGAGCTGGCCTCTTGTAGCAACGTTGGGAAAAATGAACTCAATAAACTGTTTGTGGCACCTTTTAATACATTTCAAGTTCATTCTTCAGTTGTGTTGGTGTCGAATATCGCTGGCTCCAACTTCTGTTCTTCTCAGTCACATAAATGAAAAGCTTGCAGCCAAAGGGCCTGCCCGCTAATGATACACTCTCTTAATTAGATAAAGCAGCTCTCACTAATTTGCAGTCTGCCTCACGAGTACAGTAGATTGAGGCGAGCAAATGGATCCTCGGTGCCAAGAAGGGCAATTTTGTCAGGATGTGGCTTTCTGGACAGGAAATAACACAACTTTGTTGCACACAATAATAATATATTGCAAGAATGAGAAATGCTTGCACGCATGTTGTGTGGAGGACAGTTACGTATTAATAACGATCCCTCGACATAATACCCTTAGAACCATAAATAATTGCCTCTCCTGGTTGGGGCAGTTGGAATGTAGTGCGTTTCATAATTTCAGGGATGCCTGATGGTGATGATGATGATGTGGGAGTGCATTTGTGTGTTCGAGTCCTTAGCAGAAAAGTGTCATCGTCTGCAATGCATTCTGCCATCTGAGGATTATGACTAATTTAGGAAACAACCAAAACACTTGTAAGAAAATGTCCCTCTGATGATTTGACGGCTTAAGTTATTAAAATGTAATAAGGCACCGCGTGTACGGTTTTCAAGTGTTGGGCCATTGACTTCGTGTCACTGATTATTTAAGGGAATAGAAATGTACCTATTCATTCATCCATTTTCTTAATAGCGTAATGCAGAATTTCTTATGTTAAATCAGATGGGCAGTAATGGAAAGTGCTTAATGTGCTTTTCAAGGGAAAATGAAACAGAATAGCAAAGCAAACAGCCCCCGACATATTCTGCCGACTCGTTAGAATCAAATTGCTTCCTTGCAATATGTCAAGACTTGAAATTTTAAAGTTGTTTCAACTTGAAGGAATTTTATTTGTTTCAAACATGTAAAGTATACATCCTCAATCAAATGAAAACAAAGAAAATAAAAAGCAAAAACAAGGTGAATATATATATATATATATAAAGTAAAGTATAAATACTAGGTACAATCTACTGCACAAAAACTTCAATTACTTTGAGCCCGAAAAATACAAATTGTATTGTTTAAAAATACAAAATGTAATTTTTTACAGTATATTTCAGTACACAAAAAAACCTCAAAATATCAAGGCAACAACAACCAATGAGAGAGAATTTATTTTCCAAAGCCACCCAAGACGGACTCATTTCTTAGACGGACTGATTATTTCTCCTGCACGAATAAACTGTACACAACGCCCACTCTGTACTTTGTCCTTTCAAATCGAAATAGCCTGTTCGGAAAGTGCAATTGATAGAAAAGCAACACGTGTTGCGAAAGGTCTTGACCTCAGCACTGGTCCACCTGCAAACAAATGTCACCACGGTTGGTTCTTCCTTGAATGATGATGAACGTAATCACAAGGAAAGGTCTCTCGAGTGACATTTTTGAAACCGCTCGTTATTGCCGCACAAGATTGTATTATTGCCCTCGCTGCTGTAAAGATCGGGAAGCAGATGTCGGCAATGTTGACAAGGTGTCACACTTGCAGGCGCTAGGTAACACAACAATAAGGAGGAAAGAGCGGGAAGATAATTGGGGCCATCAGTAAGGAACCTCGGCGAGCGTTGATGTCGGGCTGTCCGCAAAAGGATCATAAATGTGTTTAGAGTTTGGCGGGAGAACGACTCCTTTAGGATCCATTTGAAGATCTGCGTTAACATACTGCTGCTACTTTAAACAACATCAATCACATTTAGCGAGGCTCCGGAGAGACGTGTCCTTTATGATGCACTTGTGAATTGATTACTCCCTCGGGATTTAGTTGCTCTCCTTTTTTAGAAATTTCCGTACCTCTCTCTCTCTCTCGCTCTCGCTCTCATTTCAAATTATGAATAAAGGGACTTCACTTTGGTCAACACGAGATCATGTAGCCTACGTGCAGGAGATGAATTGTAGAAAGAGGGAAAATGTCTTTAAATATGCCTCCCAATTTATCTTCCATTTCCAAGTGTCTGGTGATTCTTTCACTTGTACTGTGCTAAGCATAACAGGAATCATTATTGATATGGCAGATACACATAGATAGACATAAAATAAAAACCTGTTTAGGATCATGTGTAAACATTCATTTTTGTGTAAATGATGAAATACTAATGACACGTTTCATGCGGGTGGGTATGATGACTTCAACGTTTGGATGTTCAGGTGTAATGAAACAGTCCCGCCGTGACTTGGTTTACAGATTGGGAACTTAGTGAGTGGCTGCCACCGGTTGACGCCCAATTGCATCAGTGCGTCCACATGTCCACCAAAACGTCCACATTCATTTTTATTTTGACACATTTATTATTTTTTTTTAATTATATAAGTATAAATTGATTTTCGTAGGGCCATCATCATCCATGGCTTGTTGGAATGTAATGATTTTTTTTTCTTTTTTAACCTCCCTTTATGACAACTTTTCAATTAATGTTAGTGTTAGTATTCTTCATGTGCGTATCAAATCTTCCAATGACAACATTTATAATTACCCATTTGTCATATTCCACATAACAAAAGGCATGCACAGTGCACCGCGACACCTACTAAAATTACGTTCCCACTCCCGGCGCTAAATCTGTCCAATGACTGTCATCTTATCAAATTTAGGTTTTATCGCTGAGCTCTGTAGGAGTATTTCTTGCTGAGGAAGGGAGAGAAAAAATTCTTACTATATCAGCTTCATATCACATTTAGACGTGTTTTCATATTCAACAAAATCTAGGCTTGATGAATTCCTAAAACGTTTTCCCTTCTTCAATTCCATATATTGCATACGTATTGATATTACAGAATTTTGTCTGGTTGAGGTATCCTTTTAGTTAAAACATTGGATTGCAAAAATAATCATAGTTTTACATACCTAATTACCATAATCTTAATCTAATTGTGTCTCAGTACCCGTAGCTGCTTAGTTATTCATAGCAAAGAGTGGATGTTATGTTTTTAATGTTTTATGTTTAAACACGTGTCTAATCTGCTAGTATAACAATAGCTAATGAAGTTTTACACTGCTAATAGCAAAAAGGAAGGAAGGAAGGAAGAGTACTATACTTTAGGGAAACGTCGACTGAGGGGTGAATCTGACATTTTGTTTGATGCAAGTCCTCTAATTATCATCTCTGTTTGGCTTTGAAGCCACATTTCCATGTGAACAGTTTTGGAATCCCGAGCGAACCGACCGTTTTGTTGCCATATCGCTCCAGCTTTGTTCGCCTCTTATTGGCTATGATGTCAATCCTGGCATGGAAATATGCAACACAGATTGGAGAGAATAATCAACTTTACTATTTTAGATTCTAAACTTTCTTGGATGCGCTGGGGAGGGCGAGCGCCCAGAGAAAGGTTCGGAACCAGAGCTATGCGCGATGAAATCCAGAACCGAGAAAGCTTGCCAGTGAGGACGAGGTATGAGGTTGAAGAAATCTCGAAGGCAGAGCAATGATTGATTGCTGACAGCCGCTGGCCCGACTCCCACACTCCAGACTCGGCTTCTGAAATTAAACCCACACATTGGAAGAGAGCAAGTGAAGGTCCAGACTAGAAGAGTGTAGTAAAAAGTGTAATTACAGGGTTAGCTGAAAAGTAGCGCCATGCGGTTTGCTCTCAAAGGTGACGCTGATCATAAATCAGAACCTTGTTTGCTTTCCACTCAAATCTGGCCGGATTGTGATCTTTTCGATGAGGCAAATAATATTCACACGGAGTCTTGGTAGCCAACGTTCACCTCTGCCTCATTCAATAACTACGATGCATTCTAAGCTGCCCTAATGCACAGGCGCGGGCGCTGGCTTCATAACACCGATGATCTTGAAGGGCTGTCTGTTTTTCCGAGCGATCACTTATCTAATTGACGTTCAAGGACGCGCGTCATAGTGCAAACTTCCATGGAGGGCATTGTACGCATGTGAACAGCTTCTTCCCCAACGACATCAAGGCGTTCCGTCATACTTTTTGAACTCAAATAAACAGTCACAAATGAATAATTGATTTTGTATATGCATTATTTGGGGTGAAGGACTCTGGAATATGCATGTCTGGAGTTCTTCAAAGACATACTCGATGCATAAGTAATGTTTTACACTTTCAAGTGTAAAGTCCCTATTTTGCCTCAGGTGCTCGATTTTCTCTGTTTGCATCGGCGGACTTTTCTCCACAAACATAATAATTTAAAGCAAACTAGAAGGAGAGGATGAAAGAATACGGACTATGCTCACATCAATCTATTTGTGATTTATTGGTTATCTTATTAGCTACTTCTGTCGACGGTACTTTTAGTGCACGATAATAGTAAGAGCATAGCACTTGTTGTGCTCCGTTGGGGTCATGTGGAGTTATTCCACGCCAGTGGCATCATGGGCTTACGTAATATCTTTTAGGCCGCTAAGGCAGTCACTAGCTATGGGATGCTCATAATGTAATTCTGTTGGAGAGATTAGATTCAGACCACTTGACCCTGCGGCAAAGCTTAGCTCTCCTCTTTGCACATCTGTGTGGACATTAATTGGCTCCAGTGGTTCCAGGGGGTCTTTCTTAGAATTGGACTCAGCTGAAGGGAAATGTTGTGAGGTCTCCTGTAAATCAATGTCAGGCTTCTGGGGAGATTTGTAGGAGGCTATCAAGTGCATAATGACGGGCAGAAGAGTGATTGTACGTTCGGTTTAAAAGGCCAAGCTTTTGAGGCCAAAAATTTGCCCAAATATAAATCCACAGTATGGCTTGGGTTCTACAACCAGGGGCTTCGATTGGGCAAAAATCAAATGGGCTCTGTTCACTCCCTCAACGGTGCAAACGCCCCTTTCGAAACTTCAACACTTCACTCTGGGCCCAACGAAGGTCTTCCTACATTTCCTACCACCTATCCTGAACATATCCTAGCGTACCGTGGCTGAAAAGCAGACTTTAACCCGGATTAGTCGGCAGTCCATCACAGGGAACACATAGAGCGTCAAGCACTTCCATTCACACCTCAGTGGCTGAGTGGGAATCGATATCACACAGGTTTCTCAAAAGTAAGCCATGTGGACTAATACGTTATTAGTGAAGCCATCTGACAAAAAACAACAATACTCTGTTCCTGATGAGGTTGGATCATGTTTACATTTTGTGATCTCGTTTCCTGAAAAGTAACCATTGCACCTGGTCAAAAGTGATTAATAATGCAACCAAATACAAATAAACTGAGGAATGTGTCTTTATTTTATATCAATCTGCTATTTTAATTCATACTTCAGAGTGTGGTGAGAGTAGGAAAACTATAAACAAACATGAGATGATTATTCTTCTTTTTTTTGACATTGCATGATTAGAACATTATCTCGTGATATGACTCGCAGCGCCACTCAAATTCTGCAAGGCTCAATGTACTTAAAAAAAAAATATATCTGATGATATTGGTGTAAGAGAGATAGAATACATTAAAGGCAGAAGTAACAATCTATTTTTACTTGTACTTTTGTTACAGTTGCCATAATGTGCATCAATGATGGAATTGCTCCTCCACAAAGTGAATCAGTTGTTTTATAGATGTGAATTGATAACACATCGTGAGACTGAGTACAGGAGTATATTATGGTATTGATGTTTCCGCTCAACGCTTATATACGCTGTGGATTTATTTTGAGTGCTAAGAGACTTTCCTGCCTTCCTCACCTCCCTTATTCAGTTCGTTGTGTCCTGGGACTGATTTACAAATCAAACACTGAAGGTAAAGAGCAGAGTTATACATGGTAAAAGGCTGGATAATCAATGCCAAGTACCTAAGAGCACAATGACATGCGAGTGTGTGCGTGCCTGCGTGTGTCTTGGGACTCCTGAACAAATGCTGCTGATTGGCCCGACTTGGGTCACATCCAGTTGGCGCCGTTCCGCTGGGAGTAAGTCGTGCGATACACTTAATTATTTTTCTTACAGCGTAGTAGAGATCCAGTCAACCTGAGCCCTCAAGAATATTTAACAGTTGAATGGATGACACAAGCAAGGGGGGGGGAGGGATTTCCTGAGGCTGTCAATCGCTTTTGGTATTGACAACCAGTTTCCTCTTGATGCCATAATGAAAAATTTAAAAGGCTGGGGTCGACACAGCATACTGAAGAATATCATTTCGTCTCGCGCTCCATCAATGTGCCATCCTCTTAGTAATCCCCAAAAACAGAACATGCAGATGACTCATAGGTCATTGAACTTTCAATCCGGGCAGTCAATTAGTTCCTTAAAAACCAGCACCAGTGCAAAAAAAAAACCCCCCGAGTAAGTCCATCATCATGATTTAAAATGTACTATGCAGCTCTGAGGTACAAACATTTGTTCATCCTATCTATTGTTTGGATCGCTTCATGAAGTCGGACAGATTCTGATAAACAATGCGATGGTGCCCATTGTGACGACCCAGATGAGTATTCCCACGATTGGGGGTCAGGCTGCAAGGTAAATCAGCTCTGATCCCTTTCAGAAAGAACTAGCAAGAGCAGAAGAAGACAACAATTTATATCCTGCCGTCTTTTGGTGTCGAAATAAGATACTCCGTATGCATCTCGAGGATTTGATTTTGTCTTATATCAGCAATTAACGATGAAGCGGCTGATGGTGATGAAGCCAAAGTTAATTAACACGTTCACACTTGGAGTACGACCGTTGCGCAACATCGGTTCAGCTCAGACTGTTGTCTGCTATGGGCTTGGGTTTCTTTACCCTTCAGTGATAATAGAAGCAGGCAAAAGCAGAGTAGAAATCAATGAGGAGAGATTTACCATTAAAAGGCCCCTTGTGGCTGAATTGGGGTAACACACACAAAGAGATGAAATTACTGCGCTCAGTACCGCAAGAGCTCCAATTCCACTGCATCGTTTGTTGAGGTCACTTGGAATTAAGTAGGCCAAACGACTAATGAGCTGTGTTCAAGTGTAAAATTCGGGAATATGATCAAAGAGAGCAAAAGCGAGATGATGACTCATGATAATTAATTAACATTTTTGCAGGGACCCTGGGCAATTAATACAAATAAATAAAAGTAAGGGTTATCCCACCATCGCGTTTGTAAAAGTGAAGTCAAGTCATTAAAAAGGTACTAACTGTATGTTGTTGTTTTTTTTTTTACTGGCTTAGTTTGCAATTAGTTTTTGATGACCTTGATTCGACCAACTTTGAAATGTTCTCGCAATTTTTTTTTATAATTAACTCTTTATGTTGTCTGGATTTTGGACCACTGAGGCCCTCGGTGAAAGCTTTAGCTTTTATAATGTCACTTGATCGTGGGGACACCGAAAATGGCAGACGAGAGACAGGACTTGCGGTTTTGCAAAGGAGGGCATCCATTATCCATATGGCTTATCCTGTACGGGATTGTAGGCGGCTTGTGGAGCCCAACTGACACTGGATGATCGAGAGGAGGCAGGGCACATCCAAGACAGATCAATAAGACCAGGCGGATAGGGGGGGGGGGGGGGTCTGCTCTCCTCATTTTAGAAACTTAATATGATCTAACTCGGTGACATTCACATGGTTACAAGGTTGCATCTTACTAGCTGAGAGCCGCCTGCAGGCTTTGTTTCCTTTCAGTTTTGGTCCACATACTCAAGGATGATAACATTTTTGGGACAGAAAGATTTCAACATCAGCATTAGGTGTTTCCTTCCTCTTAACACAAAACTTATAAATATTTGCAAATATTAAAAAGATATTTACACTGTTGAAAAAAAAAAAGCAAAATAAATAAAAGCTGAGGTGATCAAAATTTCAAGGCAAGTTGGTAGCATTTCAAGTTGGGTAGATCAACTAAATATTTTAAGTTTTGCTCATGTGGAAATTGGTTTTCCTTTATTTTCAGAGCTCGCTTCGTTGTGCTAACTGACATTGTTGTTTCAATTCAAATGAGTATTTTAGTACAACAAAAATACAAGTCGTGTTTTGTTTTTTTTGACTGTATGAATTTTTCATCTGTGGTTCCACTCCAAGGCTGTCTCAGTGATTATTTTCTCACACGTGTCCTTTACCTAAGACCTGGCGTGGTAATATCAGTGCTAACAGCAACAAATTTTTCGAGTATCATAATCCAAGAGATTCCTGAGCAGCACGAGTAAGGCCAGCAAAATCGAGAGAGAGTGAATCCTGGACGAAGGGTCTTACAGCCAGCAAATCCGGATGTCTCCACTTTAAGTAAGGAACTAAAATGAGGGAAGTGAAGAAGGGAGGATACCCCCTCGGGGCGGGCTCCATCACGCTCTTATCACCAGCAGCAGCCTGTGGCCGGAGGGCACCCAACAAATAGCAAATGGGTCGTTTCCAGACAACAACGAGCGGCACAGATGACAAGCGGCGCTTAGCCCTCGGATGCTTAAATCACCCTCGAGCGCTTCTACAAATTGTCTGTGATCCACCAACTAGATTCCATGTTGTATTGTCTTAAGATGTTGTTTGTAATTAGGAGGACACAAAACGGTGGCATTTCACTGGACTGTAGTTTTCTGTCATAAGGGAAAACACTGTTGAAGAAGAAGGCAACATAATGCCTTTTCAGAGAGCCTCATGTCTTATTTTGATAGTAGACATGATGTGGGTTTCTTTGTATTCCACTCAGTAGCGGCATCTAAGCTTTGTCCATTCATGTCCTGTGATTGAATCAAAAATCTAAAAATCATTTTCACATCGTCACTGCTTTGTACAAAACACGGCCGAGTAGTTTTATGCCTGCGGGTCACGTATGGAATTGAGCAACAACAGTAAGGCTTGCTTTGAATCGGGATGCAACAGTCGTTTTTCTGAGTCTTGGCCGTTTTGTTGGCGGAGATTATAGGTTTGCAATGAGGATTGGTTGTGAGGGAAACGGGAAGCTTTCACTTTTTTTTGCCCTTGCACTCTCAGCCACTTCAATCCCCACTGGGATAGGAGTCCAAACTGATCCTGCTGATCTCAGTCTGAGCCACTTTGTATCCCTCGTACAAAACCTGGACCTTTTTACTGCGTAACATTTGCTTTTAGCCAATGTACTCACCAAATGGACGGCAAGTCAGAATCAAGACAGTAGGTAGGCTATTGAGGAGCATCAGTAAATGCAGCCATTAATACATACAAACATTTCTAACAAATAGTTTGCGCCGTTGTGGGTGTGAATACAGACCATTTGATTGGAAGTAGATTTCTCGGTTCTGGATATACACTAGCATCCACTTCTGTATAGTATTCAGGAATTATTGATCCTAGGCTCGCGTTGGTCAAAATTACGATATAAGGTCGTATTGAGCCTCTGAGGATTTTTAAATCGGGACCTGGCACTCAATTTTGGGAAGGATTGTGCTAATGTTTGATTTAAAATATATACGGATTTCTAAAGAAACGAACGGCTTAAGATATTCAAAGGCAACGCAAAGAGAACAAAAGAATTGTAAAACAATGCACAGGATTTGTTTGTGTTGTGTTGCCCTTCTGCATTTAATCAAGTGGGCACTTGTGTCTCAGAGTCGGTCTTGGAACTCAGTTTGAACAGTTTTTAGGAATGCATTTTACCTTCATGCATCTGTAAATTCAGTATTGTTTGGAAATATTATTGATTTATATAGAAAATGAAATCTTTATGGTCACAAAGTAACAAGCTATGCTTTGCAGTGGACATCACCATTTGGGGTTTATTTTAAATTGTGGGGGTGGATTTTATTTCTTTATGATACCAGCACGAGAGCATTTTCAGCCTGTGTCCTTGCAATGATGACATGACCAATTTGAAACGCATCTGTCCAATTACACCTGACAACCCCGAGATAATTAATTCACTTCCCCCTGGCTTCCGTTGCACCACTATCGATTTCAGCAGTTTAGCAGCCTGTAGAAGTACTTTGTCAGTCCCAGCATATATTAACATT
Source organism: Syngnathus typhle (assembly GCF_033458585.1). Lineage (NCBI taxonomy): Eukaryota > Metazoa > Chordata > Actinopteri > Syngnathiformes > Syngnathidae > Syngnathus > Syngnathus typhle. The sequence continues at coordinate 10,395,861 of NC_083748.1, forward strand.
CAACACAAGCTATATTGTGCAGAATCACATTAGGAACGTGCTAGTAACTTTGAAAACTACTGGAATTGTCACATCAACAGACGCCATTGTTTCAGTGAATAAAAACAATATTTCGTCATTGCTTTCAACAAACCGCAGCGCACTTGTACTTGCTGACTGATGAAGACAAAGCAGATCGAGGATTTCATCACTAGAGTGCCCTTCTGGACAGAATAGCTCTCTGCGAGCAACTCCACTGAAAATCAATTTGCATCCCTCATGATGAGCTGTGGACGATTCCCACGGATATGTTTAGTCGTTCCCGTCCAATGAGATTACAAAATACCGTCGCAGATTCATTTCTTGACGCATGTAAAGCGCTGTATGTGTAAGTGGTCAGGGTGCACTGAGTTTTATTCTGCGAACGGATGGAAATAAACATTTTCATTGCCCCCGCACGTCATTCAATGATGTATGATGCGTCCTTGAGAAATTGTTCCACTGGCTGCCTTTCCATTCTGGCTAGGAATGAGACATCTTGAGATATTCTACCTTCAAAGCCAACATATGAAGGATCAAAAATCACACCCCGTGTCAAGTCAAGTCGCACGTCATCAAAAGAGTTAAGCCGACTCAACGACCCCTTCTCTGATAAATGCTTTACAGCCATGACGGCCATGCAGTTGAGTGATGCTCTACTCGTTTTCTCGACTTGGAAGTAATCCGGAGTCTCATTTTGGTGTAAAACTGCAGGGCTACTGGTCATGCACCCAGTGCATGTTCCTACCCACCAAGTCAGCAAATGACTTTCTGTTCGTAAAACGACCCCAGCTGTATGCAAACTAAACAGATACCACAAATCCATCAGAGTTGGGGCTCCTCCAGATTATGGCGCAAAACCGCCAGAGAGAACCGGGAGAGGGCCACAGATCAAGTCCTACTTCATTGGACACAAATTTCAAATCACTCCGAGTGATATACTTAGCCGCAGGGCCGGTCCAGAGGCCACTGTAATGAGATTCCTACAGCTTCAACCAGCCAGCTACATCCCCAAACTGACTTACTCATCTCATTTATTTCCCAAATGCCCTGAAGTTCCAATCTCCATGATAGATAATATGAGGAAGGTATAACGTATTTGTGAACAGTCGAGTGGGCGTCCAAAAAAAAAAAATTAGAAAACATTCAGTGCACCAGACAAGCTAGAAGATGGCTGCAGTTTTTTTTTCATATTGATTACAGCATGATGGTTTGTTTTTTACCGTCTTCATTATCAATTCATTGTTTTTTTGTTTGCTTTATTTTTGCTCCACTTTGTATGCAGCTGTGATAGTTAGTATAAATAAATAGTTTTTTAAATAGTTCAAAAAATTTGTTTGGTTCATTCAATGTTAAAAAGAATAATTGACCAATTATGTTAATTTCGGACATTGATGAAATAATTGGTTTGGTTCATTTCTTTGTGTGTCTTGGCATGTGAAGAAATTGACAATAAAGCAGACTTTGACTTTGACTTATCATATTACTTTACATGAACTAAAAAAAAAAAATCATGTTGCTCTAAATGAATTATTGACCTGAGTCAAAGCGCCTAAATAAATAGTTTTAATTTTTCCAGTGTAGCTGTAAAGATGTCAAAGTCAAAGTCAAAGTCTGCTTTATTGTCAACTTCTTCACATGCCGAGACACACAAAGAGATTGAAATTACGTTTTCTCTATCCCACGGTGATAAGACATATTACACGATAGACATACAAGTAAACGACGCAATATAAAAAACAAGAAGGCACAAACAATAAATAATAAGAGTAATAATAATGTCTCATGTATGTAGCGTTGAATTTGATTTAAATGTTGTCAAATACGCGTTTGTACATACGGTTGTGTATATCCATCCGAATGTGTGCGTGTGTTTGCACGCAAGCGTGCGGCACGGCACGTGTGTGTGATTACCGAGACCTGCTGAGAGCACCCAAATGCACCCAGAGGGGTGGCAGGGGACAGCTGGCAGCGATGGACGAGAGCAGAGGCTGCCAAGCGACGTTAGTCACAGCCATTACTCACGCACTGTGCGCTGGCACACACAAAAGCGACTGCGCCCCTGACGTCCACATCGCACAAAATTCTCATTAACAATTTCATGGAAAGAAAGGATGGGGGAGCAATTTAGAGATGGGCTCAAGATGCTTTAGAGAAAGAGATGAAGGATCATCATCATCAGTACCATAATCATCAGTCCTTGGCACAGTTACAGACATTTCTGTGACTTCCCGCGGGTCTTGCCTAAAATAACAAAACGCTAGTAAACTCCTTCTCATCTATTCAGTCTGAGAAGTGTTTCCGAGGTTCCGCCCGGCCTCTTCCACCTTTCTACGCTTGCAAGGACAAACTCGTCCAAAGTAGTGATGATCCCCGTGCACCGAGTTGTGATCTAGGCCAGGCCTTCATCTTCCACTTTTAGAAGGCTGCTAATGAAGTCACAAACAGGCTGAACCTGTGGGACACACACACGCCGCCTCTGCTACAAAGATGGAGGCAAACTTGAGGACTAATTGGGAGCACCCATATTTCCAGTGTAATTGCACTTATCCGGGGAGTCACTTTCAAGGGTCATTAAAAGCCCCGAGATTAATTGACCCCAGTGTTGCCCGGTGAAACGTAGCGAAGAGCCTCGTTTCATGTTTCGGGGGGATTCTGACGCGCTCGCTCGCGACTGACACCGTTTGCTTGATCTTGCCTCGGCTCTGACTAACAAATGCCGGCGGTCGTTTTCTTTTTATAGAATTCTCCGTGATCATCATTTTGCAGGCCTACTCCCACCAGCCCACTCTAATGGGTCAGAGGCAGCGCTTTAAGAGTGTGATGCGGTAATGGCAATGCTTTTAGCTTGCTCATGTGCAAGGGAATATGGGAATAACAAGCAGCACAACATGGAAGCAAATATTCGGTGTGGGCTGTAAATTATGACCGTGAGGCAGCTTGTTGCGGTGAGTAACATTGCTAAACACCGTGTGACTTTCCCAATATGCCAGAGCAGGGTTGATCATGAAAGTCAATGTACGGGGGTGGGCTAGTGGGGGCCAGCCATATCATGTGGCTTTGCTGCTTTTAAAGCTCATGCTTTCAAGGTCATATTGTCACCGCACAAAATAGCCGCGTTTTTACGACCTTGCTGTTCCATGTCTGAGGCGGTACGTATCTGCGAAGCTCATAAGTTTGGTTCAAGGCTTCCAGTCTTAAGTCTTTAGTCAATGTCAAAAGTTTGGCAAGATCAGCTATTCAGCGATGATGACTCAGCAGGTCGGCTCGCTCTCCTGAGTGTGTATATAGTTGACGCTGGAACACACATTAGCCCAAATGTAAGTTAGTGTTCTGACAAAATGGTTCATTTTTGGGGAAGCCATGTCAGACCTTTACCTCCTAATGAAACCATTGTGTTTATTGTTTTTGAATCATCCAAGTATATTACAACTGGAATTTAAGTCCGACTTGTGATGAAAAAATTTCCCCGCATCACTCGTGGTATTGTTTGACATCGCCATTTGCATTGCGATTCATTCATTTTTCTTTGTAAAACAAAATTGGCTTTGTTGTTTTGTTTGATGACATGCTGAATCGATGAATCCAAGCGGAATAGAATTTTGCAGACACAGTCAATTCGGACGGACCAATCAATTCATGCTTAAAACAGAACAAAAACATGCATACAGAATAGAAACAAAAAGTGATCAATCTTGTTTGTTCATTTTTTATGCAATTACCTGCTGGGTGAACGGATGGAGGACTTCTCTAGTGGTGGAGTTCTTATTTTTTTTTGTGTGTGTCTCTGCTATTTGCTTGTGCAAAGAGCAGAATTAGTCTAGTGTCTCTGCAGTTGGAAGAAGAGATGGAGTTTGATGGGCATGACCTTTCATTTGCGTGCGCCTCCAGGCATGGCCCACCAGCCTCGGAACAATGTGTGCGCGCAAACAATATGTTCGTGAAGGCACTGTAATCGTTCAAATTGAGTAAGAGGGACGAGGTTAAAAAAACGAAACGAAAAAACAAGTCGAGGAAGGAAAAAAGCTAGAAAGGTCATCATTGTGCTCTTCAGCTGTGTGCGGCAGGTAAAACCTGTTGGCCGTACTTTTGAATACTGTTTGACAGTGAGAGTGGAACACTGGCTGAAGCAAAATGTCAACGTGATAAAGCTAACCTTTACAAGCAATCTTTGCTTTAAGTGAGCTTGTGTCCCAGAATTAATAATCAGATCTATCAAATTGTTTTAGAATAATTAATTGGCAAAGGTTTGTCATATAGTCCCACCGCGGGGGTCTATAAATCCTGAGCTTGCGGCTAATATATTCGCCGAGGCGTGCTCGTGTGAGACGCCTGCAGGGGAGGAGGAGGGCTTTTTATTGGCAGTGAGGATGCTGCTTGTTAAACAAGCCTCATCAAAGCTCGGCGGGTGCCAGGCTCATGTGAAAGAGAGATCAATCTGTCCGACCTGTGTCAAGTCTTTGATAGATGAAGCGAGAGAGAGAGGGAGGAGCCATCATCATATACCTCGGAGACGAACGAAGCCCTCTGGCTGCCACGCAGACAGCTCGGATATGCCGCACGAATCTCAGCAAAGCTGTCAGCCACCAGGACTGCCTTGAAGAAAAAAGTTGATTACGTTGGCCAAACTCTGCATCCTTGATTATTGTTTCTGTGACAGTCGGAGGTCATGATGTGGATACGACCGAATCCCAGAAGGCTTTTGTTTATTTCCCAGTTGTGTTTAGAGAATGGTACCAAGAAAAACAACAATGTTATTTTCTATGCAGGCAAATAGAACACAAGACTCACTGTCCAATGCCCTCGTCCGCATTTTGCTTTACCGATTGAGAAATGACTTTCAAAATTAATTTTTATTCATGAAATATTTCATGATTTTTAATGACCCAACGTACCGTTTAATACAATTTCAAGATTTAAAAGAAGCTTTGTCTTAATTGCTTCCTGAGCGGCGAAGGTACCCCCCCCCCCCCCCTCCATTGGTTTGTAGTCCAAAATCTATGCATGGCTTAATGAGCGCTCGTAACACTGCACAGTAGAGGGCAAAGACTGATGGTTTTCATTGAGATAAGGGTAACCTCATCACATTACTGTTCATAAAACATTATTCATTAGGTCAGTGATAAAGCTCCTACCAGTTTGTCATCCATGGACAAGCTTAGACTCATGCATGCTTTGCTCTTCATTTATTTATTTTTCAGCATTAAAGGTATTGGAAATTTTTAACATTTCAGATTCTTTACAATGTCGATAAATTCCAACTGACAGTTTAAACGCATATTATCTTTATTTTTCGCAAAAAAATAAATGCAAGAGCTTTCTGCAGTCTCACTGCACAGGTATCGGGTTTGGGAAAATGTGAATACGAAGGTGAAATGAAAAATTCACAAGGGTTCTTACCAATTACTGTATTGCTAGCTCTGGTGAGCAAATATATTTCGAAGCATGCCTCGACTGTTCTTGCCGCTGTTGATGACTTGCAAGAACCCTGCTGTGCTCGTGCTTGTGTGCTCATTGAGCTCGCTCCATTGTGTGTCAGATCAAAGTTGGTGCCAGCTTGTCTCTATGAGCTATGTTTGCCAGATAATAGTGTGTTTTTTAGTACTCTACGGAGCAACCCAACATTTAAAATCAGGATTCTTCAAAGTGTTGCGAGTGTTTCATATACGAGACTTGACTTGTTGATCGGTGAAAGCAGCTTGCTCGGCCAGTGCTGTGTTTAAAGAATTGTCCAATAGTTAACTATTCTGATCGCTTCTGGTAGATTGTGCTTTTAAGGATCTAATCTGATTATGATTTTATATCAGCACAGGCCACTTTGGGCCTTCAGTGGAGTGATTCTGAAACTCAAACAAATTGCACGTGAATAATTAATACCATATACGCAGATGTGAAGACCATCTAGAATCATCAGCAACATTGTATTTGGCAAAAATATATATAAATGTATCAACAAACCATGGCAGAATAATTCAAGGAAAGTGTAGTAGCTTCAACAGTTAATGTAATACCGTTTTGTAAAATTTTCGGTGATTTATTTCACAAAAACCTTGCCGTGAGCAATATTGTACAAATGAGCCCAGAGGGATACATTTAATTAACTGTGCTTTAAATGTTAACCAAGGCTAGATGTAGCCCATAATTTAAGTATAAATGTACATTTGAAACTTGTTTTTTTGCCTTCACAGAATGTAGTCAAAACACCAGCGAGGGTGGAGATCAGGGTCTAGTAAATCCATGCATTAGTGGAAACTAATGAAGCTAATTTCTTCCCTCTGTAAAAGTATAAAATTGGGGCATGTTATAGTCAGCATGGATGAAGAAGCAAATGCAGGTGTTACATCATCAATGACCTGAATATAACTGAACACTGACCTTCGCCGTTCTTATGTTGTCTGACTAAGGGCATGTTTGATGGTAAAATTAAAAGGTCAGCGTCTCAAGGCCAGATCATTTCTTGCAGCTGATAAAGCCATCAATTAATAGAGGTGATGGAGATGACTGTGAGTCAAGTCGAAAAGAGATGAAAAACATCAAATGTGAAGAGATGAACACGTTTTATCACACAATTATAGCTTTGAAGAAAGGTATTTTTCTTGAAAGAAAGTCAACGCGGCATGATCACTGAAACGCGCTGTATAAAGTTGAATTTCCAAGTGACTGATATGAATTCAAATGGCAAATGGCAAGTAATTTTATGGTTGACGTGACAATTTCTCAGAGGAGACAGACAGCCTCTTGGGCTATATTGTTGATCTCTCTATCTTTCTATATCTGTATACGTCTGTATATGTGTGTGTATATTTATGCATATACCGTATTTTCCGCACTATAAGGCGCACCGGATTATAAGACGCACCTTCAATGAATGGCCTATTTTAAGACTTTGTACATATATAAGGCGCACTGTCGGCTTTTGAGAAAATTTGAGGTTTTTAGGTGCGCCTTATAGTGCGGAAAATACGGTATGTATATATGTATACGTATGTGTGTGTATGTGTGTATATATATATATATATATATGTGTGTGTGTGTGTGTGCGTGTGTATATAGCTTTTGAGAAGTTACGTGCGACAAAACCCCCCAGTCGATAGGCAATGAATCAATTGTGTTGCTGCTGAATCCCCTGTTGTAACTTGAGTTCCGACAGCTGTAATAAGTTAAAAGCAGACTGTCAAAAACTTATCGCCACCTCTTGGGATGACAATGGGGATATAAATAAAGGCAACAGAGCATCGATAGAAAAAATAACGATAATGCACCAAACATAAATACTGGCTAGTCATAGGGAAAATGAAAGATCTTATGCTTCTTGACTGTTTGCTCTCTTACATCATACATTATCCTAACGCAATAGGCAGGAACCGTGTTTGATATGACCGAAACAAAAAAAAAGGATTTGCCTGAAAACCATTAAAGGTTCAAATATAAAATCTCAGCTCTACCCTGGGATGCTCCCTGCACTCAAGTGACACCGGGGATGATGGCTCGGCTGTCATCGGCGCTGGCCGAGCCTTCCCGGGCCCCTGCAGGACACTCTGACAGCACTGTGCAGCGACACACTTGTACACACGCACGCTCTGTGAAGGAAAGATCTGGCTGCTTCTTCCTGTCTGCAGCTGTCAGAAAAGTACAACTCGAACACTTGATAGTTTATGTACGGACAGTCGTTTGTGGTTTTATTTGTTGTCATGTGGTTCCTGAACAAATGTCTTGTCAAGATTGCTTGAGAAGTGTGTTTGCAGCTAATGATGACTTTTACGCTCTTGAGATTTGCTGCGTAGTCTCGGCAGCTAATTCAGTCAAGGGAATTTGCAATATTCTTCATCTTGCCCAGAACGAGCCTCCGTGTTTGGCTCATCCTAGATGCTATGATTCATTGTCTCCTTTGAATAGATTACAAGATAAATCCAAAGCTACAGGAAGTGATGTCCCGAGCGATAAGACACAGAGCTTCATCATTTGTGGCCATCTTTACAAATGACTTACTTCAAAAAAATTTTTGTTTTCGCTTTCTGCTTTCTTTCCTACCGCACCTCTTATCTCGCAACTATAATTAAAGTCACAAAGGAGTATTTTATGCTGGACATATAAACCTATTCAAAATGGAATTAAAGATGTTATCACATAAACTGAAATAATAAAAACGCTGTGGGGAATTACAATCACAATCAGCAGGCTCCACTCTCAGCTTTTCTCATCCTGAATTAAAATGAGACAAGTCCTTGAAATGTGAATATTACAAAATTAAAACATCTAGCCAAGCAACTTTTTCTATTAAGAGTGCCGCAGCTGCTGCATTTGCAACTTTCTTTTGAGTTCTTGTGCTTTCTGTCCTTTTCCTGAACAATTTATCCAAATCACAGGAAGTGATTTAGTTCACTGAGATGCAAAAAGCAATGCAACCTGTGTAAGCGAATGCCAGGCCCGTGAGGCTCCATTTTATTTCACATCCAGCCTTCCACACAATCAGATCATCCTCCTATTATTGCTGCTGGGTCGCGGTAACCCCCAAACTTGGTCGTCTATTTTTCCATGACCTTATTGCGAGCCTGCAACGACAATAAACTCCAAAAGGGAACGAGTGGGAGGCAGTGTGCTTATCTATGACGCACATCTCATCAAATAAGCTGCATTACTATTTCAGTGAGGCTAAAATTGGACTTGTGTTAGCTGTAAGGAAGTCATGGTTGTATTATCGAAAATTGGATTAGAACTGTTCAATGCTAGAATGAGCTTCTAAAATATTAATACCTAAAACATAAAGTACACACAGTTAAGTATCTTATTCTGGTAATACTCGCTCCATAATCATCAACTGGGTTGTCGCGCTTCAGTTTATGGACGACTTGGAGATGCAGCCTAATATGAAATAGAACGTCCACTTAGTTTCCCGGTTGCAGTCTTATCCCTCTTGGCGGCAATCTGCATGCTCTTTGTCTTTGGGCCTGCGTATTTCCTCAACACTAACAGTGTGATTAAAAACTCATTTCAGCAGTAATTCCATCGTTAAGCACCTTGCCTTGTCCCGAGTTAGATTCTCATAATCCTCCCAGTGACGAACGCCTCTGCTTTGCCGAGGCCATTCCAACCTGCCAGTGCAACAAATGTTTTAATTAAAGGAGGAAAAAGTGAGCTCGGGTAGTTAGACATGCTTAATTGAGGTTGAGAGATGGGGCCTTTCAATGTCGGCGGAAAACAAACAGAGACAAAGCTCGGTTCAATATAACGAGGGAAGAGCGAGAAGGGTGAGATTTAGTTAGACAAAGAGCTCCCACCTGCATCTGCGGGGGGACACTCCTAGCGTCAGGGACATCAAATAACGTGGGGGGCTCTGGCAGCATTAAATATTCAAGGATACCTCTTTGAGCTTGCACTCAAATATTCTTTGAATATAAGTTTGTCACCTTTGGTTTAATAACAGGAGATTTGTTTACACCGTCGTGTCAGGCTTCTACCACACGCTTAAAAGAAACCTGCATTGGGTTCCGGGATCTCACCTGTCGGATGCAAACAGCTTTAAAGATGGAATAATTGAAGTCATGCGCTACGTTGGTAACGTCATTACGTCATCAAGGCCGTTAGAAGTGACTTCAAACTCTCCCACTGGAATTGCACTGAATGTGCACAATAGCATCAGTATGAAAGCGACTTGCATCCCTTCCTTGCTGCCTGCTCTCCATTTCTTGTGTTGTTATGATGAAATGATGGAAAAAAAGGGGGTTGGTGTCATCAGTCATGGCGATAGCATCAGACTGAACATGAATATGTTTTGGTTCAATGACATATTGATTAAATCTCAGCTACCCAGAGGCAGTGACATGGTTGTCATCAGTTCGTATTGTTTTGTTTATTCATAAAGCAAACGCCCGTGGTCACTGATTAATTATTTGATCGATGACAAGGCTCCGAAGATAACAGAAATAATGTATGCTAGTCATCGACACTATGAGGAAATCTTCAGGCGGTGGAAGTATTGGACGTGTACTGGATTTATGTATATTGATTGACAAATCATTGCGTGGATTTTTGTTTTAGCACATCTTTTATTCCAACTAGTATTACCTGCTTTCATTAGACTAAACCACAAATGTTTATATTCTGTAATTTGTGTGGTTCTGCCAACATGGCGGTCACAAAATGGATTGTGTTGCTTCTGGAATGGAGTCGGCCATTACTCATGAATCCTGTTGACACGGCACTTGACGTGTCCAATTTACCCAAATGCCTACTTTGGATCGGTGCAGAATTCAGTGACCTTTGCTGTATCAGAAAACTTTTAATTTAATAATACATTCTGGTCACCCACTGACTCCTATGTGAAGTCGGCATGTTGAATTAAACTGCTGAGGTCAGCCTCTTGAAATGCAATATCGAACGTGTACATAACCTCAGTCAGGAGAGTAAAAGGGCTCAGGTTCAACGTGGTAACGACGCTTCGAGACACACGGCAACGCCAGACATTATACGGCGAGTAATTGGCATACAGAGGTTCCGTTTGTGGAATGCTGACGTGGAGGAATCAGACCACGGTCAATATTATCTCAAGAGCTGGATGTCTCGATAGCACCAGAGTGAATATGGAGCTTCGTTCACTACTAACACGTCTTTGTCTTATCCGTTATGAAGCTTGCTGGAGCTTTTTGGATTATATTTTGAACATCTATTATGAGGGGGCAATTTTATCAGCCTGCTTGCTTTCCATGACTACGACTACAACGTTGTAGCATGAAAAAAAGCGTGGTAGCAGGAAATGGAATCCGCCTTGTTAAATTACCTCCTTTAGAAAGTATACTGCAATAAATCAGTGTGCCTTAGAAAACTGGAGGAGTTGACTAAACCCGAATCTGTGAGGTCCAGCTAAGACAAAATATGGTAAGCTATACTCAATGCTGAATAAGGGCAATGAATCAAAGGAGATGGATGTTGCTTTTTGTTTGTACCGTACACAGTGAAAGACTAAATACCTCCAAATATAATTCTTCTTGCTCCCTGTTACATTCGAAATACGCATACACACGAGTTGAGTGCCTTTAACAACGGCGAGGCTGACGGATGGTCAAAACGGTTTCTGCTGCAACGGGGACGCATCCATCAACACAAATGCTGAGTTAGGGTGTTTACATACCGAAAACAAGGCGCCTGCCAACCCGCAGAGAAGGGGGAAAAAAAAAACTTTCCATCAGTGATAATGATCCATAGCTATTCAGAGAGACAGGAAGCAGACAAGTCTAGCTTTAACAGTAAGTGAATTAATTTTCTTCAAGCTCCAGAGAGTCATTCACTGGCAGGACAAGTTGACCTCCAAGATGAATGTGCATGTGTGCATAATGCTGTGCAACATTGGACGGTGTTTTTTTTTGTAGAAGTAGGAAGGACTTTTAAATTACTTGATGGTTTGTGAACTTGCTGTGTTTGCCCTTGGTTTAATTCCATCGATCCATTATTGGTCAGTGTAAATATGAAGGTTCACTCACTCACTCACTCACTCACTCACTCACTCACTCACTCACTCACTCACTCACTCACTCACTCACTCACTCACTCACTCACTCACTCACTCACTCACTCACTCACTCACTCACTCACTCACTCACTCACTCACTCACTCACTCACTCACTCACTCACTCACTCACTCACTCACTCACTCACTCACTCACTCACTCACTCACTCACTCACTCACTCACTCACTCACAGAATGACTGAAGCCAAGATTTGAACCCACTAGGCTACCATCTTGCATATTTTATGCACCCCCATTTGTTTCAACATGACATTCTGATTTTTGCAATATGAATTAAGCAGCAGGATCCACTTGCTATCATCCATCTAAGAGGGTGGCCATCTTGCCACTTGTTGTTGACTGAAAATGACATCACAACCGTGCACATAATGCCCGTCACAGCTCGCCCGCTTAAAGTCACCATTACCAACTGAGTGAGCAAACCTGGCTGTAAAAGATCCAAATAATCCTCACTCAACCTAATTTCATAACCCATCATGAAGCCCACATGCGCACATTGGATGTCAGAGCTTGCTGGGAGCGCCCGGTAAGGTGAGGAGCTGTCAGTGCGACAAATAATAGCAGGCCGTTGGACCATTAGTCTTGCCCATTAGGCCTGTTATGATTGTTGTCTATCTGGGCCACACATCTCCAGTCACAGTCGCAGTTTGACCCAGGGCGCTCCCTCCCAAACAGTGACAGGGCCGACTGACACTTAATGACTTTTCACATGCCCACCTGGGACTCCCACCTTCCCCTTGTGTGCCGTTTGATCTGTAATGGTCACCATCCAGACTGAGAATTGAAGTGTTCACCTAAGGCTAAAAAAAAAAAAATGAAGGATTGTAAAAAGTCATTTCAGCAAAGAGAATATTAAGTGAATGCATGAGCGCCCTCAGAGACAAAATGTAATACATAAGCAATGGGAGTCAAAATATGTCAAATCGTCATCTGTTATTGCAAACCATTGGCAAATGGAATCATGTGACAATATATTTGAAATGAAAACAGTCACGTTTTGAACCTCCTGCCAGAGGAAGAAATCAATAACAAAATAGTTTCAAGACAAAAGTCACATTATCGTGGATGCACTTTGTACTGTCCTGATTTTTTTATATATATATATATATCTGTTTATCACGGTTTACCTCCTCGCCTCTGTCAAAACAAAATCATCTTTAGCATGACACCTAAAAACCCAATTTCAGCTAAATCCTGTTCACAGATCCACTAACACACCAATCCTCTCATCTGCTTCGAGGGTGACACATACTCAATACACTCTTGGCTGGAGCAACAAATGGCGAATTTGGACGAGGTCCACGAGGCCTTCACCCCCCCACCCCCATGACAATTATTCCGATTAAGACTAATCGGAACAAGGGAGCTCACAATCAAATTGTTGAAAGTTTCATGCACTGCAAACTCTTTTGCATCTGTTTTCTGCAATTGATTATTTTCATACACCTGTCGTTTTTTCTCATTATCTCTGCATCTTTAATATTGTTAATAACTCTTAAAAACTGCCAAAGGCTGTTGAGGTGGACTAACACATTGTTTTCAATTGAATAAAATGAAAAACACAATAATAAAATGAACTAATGTTTTGCGGGTGACTTTTTTTTTTAAACCGCAGTAAGGTTAGAATCATTTTGACTTAAATCTGACTATTCATGTTACAAATGCTGACATTTTTAAGACCTGATCATTTGTACAATTCCTTCCAGGATGAACACAGTGCCCAGGGGCAACAGTTGTTTGGATGTGGGCCATCCCTGTGTTTACTTGACTGCCCTGAAGGGAACCGGTCCATTGAGGGCATGCGGGTGCCTGTTGGGCCGCAAGTGCACTGAAACATATCACCCAAACTCATTCCCTGCAAACAAAAACCGGAAGGTTGCCATTTCTTGCTTTACATTAGGGGCGGGGCAATTGGCAAATCTTCCATGAAAAATGATGTCTTGGCAATCGTCCACTACCAACATTCCAGCATCGACAAGACAATCCTGTTTAATGTTAGCTCCATCTGTCTACTTATTAACGTTATAAAACTGTATCTGCCTCTCATCTGACATATACAAATAACCTAAATGTCAGTCTGAGTTAGTAAATCAGTAATCAACATCCTGATTTTGATGCTAAAAATGCTTCATTCATGTCAGAGCGCAGTGTTGAAGGACCTCGTACCTATTTCAAAGGCGTGCATAAAAATAGCAGTGACGCACGCACTCACACACTGCCCACTGCTATCAGGCTTGATACCACACTCACAGTTGAAAGGTCACAAATGGCGTACAGTATATTTTATTGTCAATCGCAAGACGATGCTTCATGCACGGGAACGTTGACAGTAAGACAGTGATCTACTGAAACAAGACAATCCTCCTGTTTAATGTTAGCTCCATCTGTACGGCTTATAATGTTCTTAAAGTGAGTGATAATTGGTGGTGAGGCAGTTATTCTTGTTTTCGCCCCTCTTGGTGCAAAGCGTTAATTGGAGTGAAGGTAACTATAATTATAGAAAGTTATCACAAACACTTCAAATGTAAGTAACAAATTACATAAGGGTCTGACATATTTATCCTGTATAATTCTATATCCGGTGAATACTGCATGGCTCATACCGTCATAATTTCAAAACTTTTGTTTTCCCCAAGGGCTTCTTTTTAATTATGGCTCAAAGGTCTCTTAACATATTTTGAAAAGAGCACAGTGCTTCGGTTTTCCCAAAGCCCTCACAAGTTTGCAGATGGTTGTGGATCATGTCGTTTGTTTTAAGTTTGCAAAATGTTCCACCCACTCTCTGCTTCCCCAGCTGGAAAGGATAAAAACAAACAAACAAACAAAAAACATATTCAAGCATATATCTGAAAGAGTCACCATGGTGTTAATTATATGCCTTCTGCCGTCTGATGCTAACTAATCTTTCTGAACACTGTTTATTTATTTGACTCATCTTGCTCTTCAAAAATGTCTCTTTCTCTCAAAAATCATCAAAATAGGCAAGGTTCACCTTACTAAAAGAAAACTGCAATTGCTTCTCTGGAGTTTTTCAAGTGCTTAAAATTTTGGTTATTCTTTCAAAGACAGAATTGTCACCTTTAAACATTGCAGCCATGTTTGCAGTCCATTTTTTTTTTCATTGTAACATATTACCTGTGCATCATTAAAAAGTCTTTCTCGGCCTGGTAGATCTTCAAATGGGTGTGGAAATACAATTGATAAGTAATTAAGCCGATCAAAGATGATGAAAAGAAAGTGTTTACAAAGAGATTCAAGGACGCATATTGGCGCTTTCAAATCATATGACAAAGCTCAACCTTTAACACTTGCTTGCCTTTCATGTGTGAAGAGCTGACCGTTGGAAGGAAATGATGGGCGACTGCTTAATATGTAAACACATCTGAGTGTTGCAAGTTCTTTCTTTTAGTCAATCGCATGAATATTTAAAAGCTTTTTTCCACAGCAGTCCCAAATACTGTTTGGAGAAACAAATAAATGCATAACCAGCGCCTGCATTTAAATCCATCTGTCATTGAAAGGAGTATGAAGAGGCTTCATTTTCTCCCACATCAATGATAGCGATCCATCTTAACTTGAATTTCCAATGCAAGGACAATTTCTACTTCTTGAAGGGATCTCTTTGTTATGGAGAAACATTTTAAAAGACAGTGTGCTAAAAATGTTTTTGTTTCCGCAGTCCATTTATAAATGGAAACATTCACCAGCACGTTATATCCGATGTGGCAGCTGTCAATCGAATTAAGATGACATATTATCTCCTTAAAGGTGCCCTGAGGTCTTTGCTTGTAAACAAACAATTTATTTCACACTACTTTACCTTGAGTGTCACTTTGCAAAATGCACATCTTGTATTTCCTCCACGATGGAACATTTCAAGAAAATACTTTCTCTCTTTTTTGCCTTGCTTGTTTTTGATTCATAATCAGTGACTTTTTCTGTACTGAGAAATAGCAATTATCATCATCATCATTGTAATTGCGGACTTGTGATGGTTACAAGAATCATCTATCAACCAGGAGACTTTTGCATTCTGCTTCTGGCCGGCTAAAGATGCGTTTAGATTATTAATCGGATTACGGGGAAAGCGGTGCCCCCACCTGACTTGACCTTCACACCGGCGACGATAAATAAAACGGCCTCAAGGCCCGACTCCATTGTGTTGTTGATTACCAGCGAGCTTCCTGTTAGCCTCCGCTACACCAGGCAGAACTTGAACCCCACTCATTGCGCTGAGACATTTTATCTTCAGATCCTACTTCTACAACTGAGACAAAATGACTTCTGAAATGCAATTGATATCCAGACACCGTGTCATCTAACCACAACCACCCCCGTCTTTTGCTCAAAAAAAAAAAAAAAAAAAATCACCCCCCCGGCGTCCTCGAAATTATGAGAAGGTATCCTCTTTTTCAGCAAACCAAATCTGGTCACCCTAAATAATGTGCTATTAGCATACCGCAAATGAATGTGGCTGTATTTCACTTATTTGCTAATTCTATGCCAAAAAAAGTCACTCCTGTGATTTTCAGTCTTGTTTCTCAGCTCAGCCTGTGATTGACCTTTATGTTTATTTTCGGAGAGTTAAAAAAGGAAAAAAATGTGGGTGTCTTGTTAGAGTTACAGTAAGCATAGGGCACCAATTGAGTTGCATTTCTCATGTATTATGTGCCTTGCGAGCAGCCTGTTTAAGTTCCGTCCCCGACTGCTTGACGATGTGTCATATTTTGGAGGAATACATTTATTTTAATGCAGTCTGCCGGTCACACTCAGTGCCTCTTTGTGCACAGTTAAACATCAAGTGACTGAGTCACGGCAAGAGAGTCGCTCTATTTTGCTGACATTGGATTTCATTTTGTGATCTTGATTTTAACAAGGTCAATAACAACATCTGAATGAAAGAGTCATGTATTTCATTTCCATATGTTCGCTTCCACATCAGCTGCAGCTTCGTAAGTAAACTTTGCAGAAGGCTTCACTGTGTGGGTGGCAAAAGACATACCAAGGCTACCATTTTGTTTACCTGAAGGGATGTTTCCTGAAAGATGTTTATTTGATTACAGCATATCTCGTTAATGTGGGCCATATGCTCCTATTTGCCACTATGATTTAATGATTATTATCAATAGATACACTATTGATTTTTCTTCTTTGCCTGCTCTGGACAAGGGGGAATTTCTCGAGCTGTGACAAGGGGGGGATTCGGTTGCACTGAATTTAATTAGGTAGTTTCACGTCAGCATAGATATCCTGCAATTCAGACCAGCTTGATATCCTTGTGTGGCCTCCTTTTCTTCTCTGATTTCTTCTCTTCAGAGACGGATGCATTACTGCGGAGAATCTCTGATCTTGCTGCCTGGCTCTGGCAAACAGATAAAAAATAAAAATAAAAAAAATAACTTTTTTGGGGGCTAAAGCAGTCATTTAGGTGAGAACTATTTTTAAATATAAATTATTGCCATTTGCTGAGTTGTTTGCATTTATATCATGAAGATGGAGGACAACACAAGGAACAATTATTTCTGTAAACTCATATCTTTCTTTAATGGAAAATGCGGGAAAGGCAATATTCACCTTAGCAAAATTTAAAATGATTTGTTGGATTGCCCAATACAAAATTAGCGTGGTTGAGTCCCTTGAAATTTTGAGTTTGAGATTGAAAAGCTCCACATTTACATTTGTATAGCGAAAAAAAAAGATCGCTTCCTCAAATACTTCCCGTTACATTATTTTGTTAATATAATTAACTTGATGCATGCATCCTTTTTTTTATATAAATAATTGATTTCAATAAGTCAGTAAATCTATGAGCTCAACAAAGGCTGTTGCTCACTCAACTTAGGTCAATGCATACGGAAACCTTCAATTATGGCCTCTATATCGGGAGTACGCATGAATCATTACTCAATTGGCAGTTGATTGAATTTACGTCCATATTTGATTGAATTTGTGTTCTTTTTAGAAGGAAGTATGGTTATTATTACCATAAGTCATTGCTGATTAGCAATTTTTCCAACGTGAAAGAGTCCATAATGACATGACCATAACATATTTCTCTTGTGTGATTGATTAGATCAGTTCTATAGACAGATATGCATAAGGAAGAGCGGGTATCACATTATGAAACATATTTCCATATACACAATAGGTGCACAACAACCTGATTGGACATCATTAATCATGTACGAAATGGCGCCGTTGCAGAATACAATGTGAATGCAAAATTTTTATTTGTGTGTCTGGTTTCCAAACAATATTTTTGCAACTCTTCCTGCAAATGATCAGACTCCTACTTGATGGTTTCATATGACAAAACATTCCGTTATTGGTGCTAATGAACATACGTCCGTGTTTACAGTGGGGAGCAGATGTAGGAAGTGCAGATATAAACGTCTCGCCTGAAAGTGTTCTCTGCCTGCTGAATTGAGACATTCACCTCTTGTGTTCTCCCTGCGTGATGAGAAGTGACACGTGAACTTCCTTCCTGTCAAGTGTGTTGGATGTATTCGCCTGACAGGTCCTGAGCTTTACTTTGCACTCGAAATCCCCTCCCCTTTCACACCACACAGGTCAGGGATTCATGCGTGTGCATGTACCAGGCGGGGGGGCTGGGAAGGCGCTGAAGCGAGTATCGAGAGAGAAGCTGTCTTCCCTTTCAGTCAAGCTGTTGTCAGGTCTTTTGGGGATAAGAACTCCGACAGTGTGTCCCCTACCTCACCTTGCACTGATCTGGGCCTGATATCCACTTTCATTCATAGTACAAATGTGTGGAGTGAGTGGCCACTCAAGTGGAGCAACTTTGTCCTTTTTCACCAAGTGCTTCTGTGAGGAGAGCACGAGTGTCTATGTGTGTACTACCCCCCCCCCCCCCCCCTTTCCCCTACTCTATGTTGCCCAACTGTTTAATATGATCTCCAGCACACAAGCCTGACTTGAGAATTAATGCTGTCAGAATACAACATGTCAGAATTTCACACTTTCTTCCCTCTGGTGACCAGAATTGCTTTTTCTAACAGAAGGGAGAATTTCGAACCTCACTCGCGAAAAGCACAAGTGAATTCTAACACGGTGGTAGCAATGTGATGGTCTGGGGCTGCTTTGTTACTTCAGAACCTGGACTACTTGCTGTGATCAATGGAGCAATTAATTCTGCTTTCTACAAACTGCCATCAGTTTTTGCCGTCAAGCTCAAGCAGGACCAGAGCACCAAACATAATAGCTGGTCCACCTCTGAATGACTAGAATGGCAAAGTGTCAGTCTAGAGCAAAAATAAATACATTTTCATCACTGCTCCAATGTGACAAATAGTCACCTTTCAGAAAGCTAATTGTTAGCTTTCTGATTATTGCAGTGTCACGGCTTTTTCTGCTCAGCACTTAACCAGCTGAAGTTTCCCGCAGATCTATTACAACAGCTCAAATATTATTATTATACCGTCAAGCAGAAACCCTTTTTCATTTATATTGACACACAAGAGTGCTGAGACCGCGAGAGCCAAAAGACTGATGAAGAAAATTATTCGTACCCTTTTATTAAAAGCTAAAAACAAATAACCCCAACAACAGTTATCACTTGTCAAATAACTTGAAAGTGGCGAAAATGGAACTTTACAAATTGCATATTAACAAGCCACAAAACTTTGGACAACTGTGAGGGGCTTTTTTTGACGAGTCACATCTCTGACGCTTACAGCTAAAAGAACATTGCACTTTCTGTCAAATATGGGGACGATCCATTATGTTCAGGGAACTGAACATTTGTTCATTTGTATGACATATTGTTGCTTTGTATAACGTACTGAGTATTTTTTTATTTTGCTACTGTACTCCTGTGATACTCTTTGTGGTTATCTTAGGCAAAATACTTGATGTAGATCTTGGATAGAATTAGATTTTACAATCAATCGTAACATAGTGGATGCAGGCCAATGTATTTCACAGTTTCTGGCCCAAACATTCACGTTCCATCCATCAAAAGAACCTGACTGCGCAGTTGATGATTTACAGAATCCACTACACCGTCGTTTTCATAATCAAGGTTAATCGCACTTTTCAATGACACAAACATAAAATGTGTCATCTCTTGCCAGAAGATTCTTTGTGTTCATCAAAGCTCAGAACACTTTAAGCCACAACTTTGGCATGAAGCCAACAACATACTGTCCTCCAAACCTGATGCTTTCAAAGTCCGTATCATCTGCTTTGTGTGTTTTCTGGAAACACGCTTCAATAAGCAAGTAGCCTCATTTTGACCTGGAATAGATTTGCGCATACGAGTTCAGCTGTCATGTAACAGCCTGCCCATGTATAAGGCCCCGCCTACCTGTCCCATCCTAAGCTTCTGCGTGACAGGCAGCAAACCAGTCCTGACAGGGTCCCCGGCAGTGTCACGGGCTGACCGTGGAGAGCACTCACTACCTGTCTTCATTCATTTCCTCTTTTCTGCTCTCGCGACCTGATCCAAAGAGCTTGCAACCTCGCATGTCTGCTGCGCCTTCCTCTCTCCTGAAGAATCGCAGACACTGCTCAAACATGCCATTCTGATTTTTTCTTCCGTGTACACAATGGCTTGGTGAGGGAGGTGTATCAACATTCATCCTTGAGAAACTACTAGGCTGTTTATTTACGCACATGTAGTGCAGTCCTTTCCAGGATGGGGCCTCACCAACCAATCTCCGGCCGTCCCAACTCCAGTTAAAAAAAAAAAAGGTTGCTGTGTGTAAACACAAACAAATCATGCATGTGACTCGCTGATTGGGCAACCTGAAATTCCATTTCCAAATGTTGTTTGGATTTTCAGTGTTGATATGCATTTTACCCGCAAGGTTATCTTACATGCTTCTTCTGGTTTTGTTTGTACAAGCAAGCAAACAAACAAAACAAAATCAACATTTATGTGAGGCACTGCCGCATAATCCGAAAGCCTAAGTGAAATCAAGGATAGAAATTGCCGCTAGGCACAAAATGTATATGCCATGTATATTTCATTAACATTGATTTGGGTCATCCTAATCACGAGTGAAAAACTGAAAAGATGGTGTATTTTCATAGCAGATAAGAAATCCCAGTTGCCTCATTTGTTTCGGTGAGTGACGGTTAAATGGCGCTAAACCAGCCCTAATATGATGTTTGATCTTCCTAACCCGTAGCGCATAATGGTCTCCTTGAATATCTGATCTTATCCATTGAGGCAGCATGATGAAAGTATCGTAACATCTCTCGGCAGCTGAAAGGAACATTCGTGGCCCTGAGCGTGATGGATTTGCAGCTGTTTCTCAAGAGAGGCACAGTATTCACTTGAGCCCCCAAAGCACTGCCCAGAGGAGTCCCTCGTGAGTACAAATTTTGTGTCCATGTTTCAGGAATATTTTGAAAGCGTTGCTCCCTTGTGTATGGCTAACACTTCAAAACTTCGAAGGACCCTGGGGAGGCAATTTTTATACTGCATGCTCCAAAAGCAAAATTGTTGCTTTGCAGAATTTT
Organism: Syngnathus typhle; assembly: GCF_033458585.1. Lineage (NCBI taxonomy): Eukaryota > Metazoa > Chordata > Actinopteri > Syngnathiformes > Syngnathidae > Syngnathus > Syngnathus typhle. The sequence goes on from NC_083748.1 coordinate 10,416,888, forward strand.
GCCTGAGAAATGGTTCTCAAGAGTGAGGCCTTGAGGAAATGAAGATGACCCGGCTAATGGAAGAACTCATTTGATTCTTTCTGGGTAATTAGTCGAATTAGTCAATCCCCTCTTCTCTGAAGTGACCCCGTGTCGGGGTGAGCGTTTGATGCACAGAGAATCTCCGAAGCAATTATGAACGACCAGGGTCGTACCTGTTGACGTTAATGTTGTGTTTATCCCAAACTCATGGGATGGAACGGACCAATTTAAAGCTTAAGTTAGAGCTTAAAGAATCGCTATCGCCGGCTGGGAATATACAGTCGACAATATAATTTTTATGTGCAAATTTTAAGCATGCACGAGGGCCCGAGCAGAGATTTGAATATGGAACCTCAGAAGTGTGAGTCAGATGTGGCTACTTTCTGCCAACCTAGTCATTTTAATTCTTATTTTTATTTTCATTTCATGAAGTCAAACGTAGCAAAAAGATAACGTTTTATCAAAAACAGACAACCACGTGTTGATACAGGCTCAAACTTTGGAGCCATATTTTTGTGTTTAATTAGAATTGCTGCAATTGATTTCACCTTATGGCGTACTGCAAAGGGAATAAAAGAACAAGAGTCCTCTATGAATGTGAAAACTCCAGGCAGCAGTTTGTGGTTATAGTATCATTCCAAAAGCTTGTAAAACTTGCCCATTCGTCATATTTTTGAATTTCCCCTCCGGGGATCAATAAAGGCTTGCCTTATATCCTTTTGCCGTTTACTCTGTGTACTGTATATCTCCAATGGAGTGTCCGTTAACGCGAAGCTTTCCAAGTCATGAATCCGATGATAACCTTCAACATCTCTCCATATGATGTGTGATCGTGCATGCTCTGTTCACTTAACCTACTTTGTCCTCTTAATATCTGAATCCCGATTTCACCCTTGGCTGACTAACAGCAGGTTAGACCACCACGGACGGACGCCTCTGCCTTTTTGCGCTCGACTGGACATTAAAATCGGCACTATAGCCGATTTCCCTCTGCTTTCTTCTTTCCGCTTAGTCTTGAGATTGCGTGTTTTTGTGTGTGCTCGTAGGCCATTAGTAAGGTGTGTGTGTTACGGCTGCCTGGAGCGTGCTGTTGCTTAAACATGAATGTTATTATCGTTATTATGTCACCCCCACCTTATAATAATAATGGTCTTGAATCTCCGCAGTCAGCTAGTGCTTATTTATTTTTGCACAAACAAATTACACTTTTTAACACTGTGTAGTGTACCTGTATGTTTTTTATTTTATTTTTTTAATCAAGGCAGTCGGTTATTATTAATATGATTCAAAAGCTTTCGTTTCACAGTTGCTCATACACATCACTGCTTCTCTCGGTCCATCTTTCCAAGTGGATATTTAACCTTGGCGAGGCTCAGGGAGCAGATGGTTGGCCCTCATGTGTGTCTGGCGTCATCCACAGATAATGAAGTGATGTTTCTATAAACACCTGACAATGGGTCAAACCGGACTCAATTTGGACAGGACCAGTTGTGGCTGTAGGAGTGTGGGGACAGTTGCAGTGAACGAAATGAAGTCAGTTTTCAGAGAGAGGTTGCGCAATGCCGTTGGGCGGAGGGTTAAAGCCGTCATATGCTTCTCCCGGCACAAAATAAATGCTCGGGGCTGGGCAAACGTTAAAATAGACTCTGCTCTTTTGTCAAGGTCTTGCATGCCCCCTTCTCATGGTGACGAGAGTCGCTCTGATATTTTAAGCAACTACTGCCACTCTATGAATGTCCTCTATTTATCCCAGTTATTTGGTTGATTAAAATGCAGATCGATCTTTCAATTTGTTGAAAGAAAAGAAACACACAAAAAGCAGGACCATTCTTTCTATGAAATACTGTTTTGTAAGATGCTCGGTAAAACTTCACTTCTGGTTCTTTGTTTTACATGATTGAAGAGATCTTTGTGCGTGTGTGGAGCCTGCGTAATCTTGGCTCTTGAAGTGGCAATTATTAACCTTAGAGTATAAAGCAGCGCATCACTTTATCCTGCAATATACATTTGACAGGCAGACCTGATTCAAAGCCTCATTTTTTATAAATCCCATTAGTATTTCTTCCAATGTGAATACCGCCTACATACATCAAGCATTCTGTCTCCTTTTGAGTGAGTTTCTTTGTATCAACCTGATGAGAATTTGTGGCTTTTTCTCTCTTTGTGGACAGTGCTACACTTTTGGACCTTCGTGTACTTTTAAACAGAAGAAAGCTAAAGACCTCACCCCCTCCCGTACCACACTGAGAACATTTATAGAGGCACCAAGCGTACTGTTTTTCTAGGATGACTGTTTTAGATTTACTCCCTCTCGAGTCAAGGCGGACGTACGATTGGCAAGTGTGCTGCAAAACGGCAATTTGTCACTCAGCAGTTGACCGCAGACAACAGGGCACAATTGCGACTTTCTGCACATTCAGCTTGCTTTTATTTATTAATTTATATATATATATATATATATATTTTAGGAAGAGCGTGTCCATCAATACTGTCTCATATTTCCTCAGACTTGATTTAATAGCGCCCCACAAGACTTGTGCTAGGTGCATTTGTGACGCCCCCCCCCCCCATCCGTCGCTGCATTGTGTATATTTCCCCATACATGCTTTTATTGTCCGTTAAATCCTCGGCCATTGTATATCTGCCTGCTTCCGCTCTTCAGTTTGCTGTGCCAGCACTTTGATAGCAGAGTATAACAGCAGGAGCGAGGCTTAATGGGGGTTGCGGGTTGCAGCCCAATATGAGAACAGTCAATATTTCATATCTGTACCTGGAAGGAGACATAGAGGGCAGAGCCCATTTAAATAGGGCAAGCTGTATGACAAGCGTACAGCATCCCAAGCATTTTGTCAACTGGGGTGTGCTACATGGGGCCACGCAGCAGACGGCTCCTGAATTCTATTACATTTAACATTTGCAAGCAGATTCTGGTTTGGAAAAAGACTGGCGGAGGCGCTATAGAAACGAGAAGATTGAGCCGATAGTGGACAATAGAAGGGAAACTACATTAGCGACAACTGCATTGTCCAACTTATAGGAATCTTTGACACCACGATATAGTTTGAATACACTGCAAGTGTCATTTCTCAGGTGTGATTATGCATTGCCGTTTTCAATGCTGTGTTAAAATGATGGAGGAATATGGAAAAAGAGGGGTTTTGCCAAGACCCGGTCCTCCGACGAAGCTCAATCAACTATTCGGCCGGTGTCGTCTGAGCTTTGGCTCCTCGTATTAGCGCCTATTGCCCAGAGAAGCATCGCTTTGCATTTCTCCCAATATCCACCACAGGTTGCAGGCTACATTTGCTCTCATTCAGGCGTCGACCCCGCCCCGATGAATGACTTCAAACAGTTGCCATCAACGCTGGTTTGATAAGGTGTAGCCAACAAATCATGATACGTTCATATTACTGATGTCTCCCATCTCATGAATACTTATTTGAATGCTAATACAATTATTCAAGAGCCATTTGGAATATTTGCTTTCAGCAAATCAATAAAAGCCCAAAAGTGCTGCCTTGCAAAGAATCTCAAGATGGGGAAACTATGTATTCATCCATATTCATGGTGACAGACATTGAATTTGAAATTCTCCATTTTCTTTTCAGGCTCCATTGTCAGCTACACAGATTTGGTTTTGTATCAAAGTAAAACAAATCTCACCTGATGTGTGCCCATGTGAATAGAGATCAGTGTGAGGCTGTGTTATGAGGCAAACGGTTCAGTGATCTTTTTGTGAAAATGGTGCCCTGAGAGACAACCATTGAAACAATGGAGTCGGTTTCATGGTAGCTGTGGTTTTGCCTGTGCGGCAGCTTACGTCTGAACTTCGCACTGGACTGATTTGGCTCCATGCAAAGGACTTGCCATGCGGGTTCCGAACTCTTCTTCCCAGTTGCACGTCTCTTTGTTTGTTTAATGACAAGCACTGCTTCCACACAGACAAAATTAAATCAAGTCTAATCCACTATTTATGCTTCCACCTACTGAATTATTCACACAACAGTTTTATGTGTTATTGCTTTTCTTTTACACTGATGGGCTCGTGCCATTATATGATGGAGCTTCGTCCTTCTACATACACACGCTATATACTTTTTGTGTGTAGTTAATTAAGCCCCGTAGTAAATAATACCCAAAGCAAACTGCATCTAAAAGCAATATTTGCAATAGCACATTTGCATAATGTTCCTTTAGTAGGAGGTATTCAGAAGATGTGTTTAAACACCAAACACACAAAATAGATTTGGTTCACTTTTATCATCACAAAGTGAATTAATGTTCTTTCTTCTTTTACTTGTTCATTTTGACATGGTCTCAGTGGAAGGTTTTCATGATGGTGTTTTAGCGCTTTTCGTATTTTAGACAAGTATTTTAGAAGGCTGAGGTTTGGCACGGATTTCCAAGTGAGAAGACTTATGAGTCATTTTGTGCGGCACAATTAAAAAAAAAACCTGAAAAAAAACACCGCCAGCAGGATTTTATAACGACTTTTGCAGACATCACATACTGTTTGACGAACCAGGGTCAAAAAAGTAGCACGCACAGTGTGGGCTGATTGTTATACCGCCTCAGGTCAGTGATAATGGGCCTTTCGACACAGTTGATAATAGCGTATGTGCTATGAATCTGCATGTGCTGAAAAAACATGAGTTTCCATTTGAAAAGGTGTAAAAGGCTATGATATTTAATTTGAAAAAAAAACAAACTTTTGTAACAAATAGCCAGGGATGCTCAATAGGTGGTTCCCGGGGTGCTTGCCTATTTCTGGCGAAGCTGTTACAACCCTTTTCACTTTGCGCATCAGCATCCATCATAAGTGTTGTATGTGATGTTTATTAATTCGAGTTATTTATTGATCATTAACAGCTACTTCCTCTTCCTGAATTGGTGTGTTTTGGCTTTCAAAATAAGCGTGTCATACAGGAAGTGCTACATTGTGTAAATTTAACCACATAGATATCATGAAGCGTACTTATTTGATTATTTTCATTATTAATCCTGATTTGGTTCACCTCCTGATTCGAAAGGAGTACGATGAGGTGGCTCGGACATTTTTAGGATGCACCTCATCAGGGCACGTTCCACTGGGAGGCGGCCCCGGGGAAGACTCAGGACATGTTGAATAGACTGTGCCTCCCGGCTGTTCTAAGAACGCCTCAGGATTACCTTGGAAATATCTACCATGTTATGGCAATATTTCTGTGATGGGGTGTGAACCCTGACCCAGGCTGAAGCAATTCATCTTTGTAGCTAAACTCAAAACGTTACATTCCATACAGTGAAAATACGAAATACACTCTTACCCCCATCGTCCGCAATTAATATTTATCTTCAGTATTCATATTGTCTATTGACTTTAGAGCCAGAAAACAAAATGAACACATGGATATTTTACAAAGACAAGGCTCATGCTTTGAGGCTGTTTTTCTGTAGCTGCAACCTGGCAGATGAATTCTGAACAGTTCCAAATACTATTCAGCATTACCATAAACCTTCAGACTTCTGCTCGAAAGAAAAACAAAAGACTCAAAAGAAACTACAAGAACAACTTTATCAAATGCACTTTAAATGTGAAAGTTGTGTGTTTATCTTGGTTCCTCTCCTTTATATTACGAAAAAAAAACCTTGGTATTTGAAGAGGGATGACTTGTTCTATACAATGTCTCTCCTTCAGTAGCAATCGCTCGTCTTTTGAGTTATTCATGATGGGGTGTGTAGATTTTTTTCAATGCACTGGAAATGCTCTGGTTCAGTGATTGACACTGCAATACTGTCCTATTCCTTTTGATGGGATTAAATTGTCATGACCTCTCAGATATGGAAATCGAGGCACGGATCAGAGGCTTCGGAAATGTCAACATTATTAAATTGTGAGACCAGTTAAAGGCGTAGTTCACACAGTTGCCAGGCAATTATTTCAAGGGAGGCCTGGTAGAACAACTGTTACCTGACCCACTATAGAAAGTCTCATTATTCTTGATGCCTGTACAAAATAGACACCAAGACAGGGGCATTATCCCACATCAATAGAAATAAGGTAGTTAATGGCATTAATTGATCATTTGTTAATTTCTCATATCAGTCCATGTCCATCGACATCTTTCTTTTGTTTTAGCCTCAAAGAAATAATAATAATAAAAGTCCGTTAGATGGCATATACATTTAACTTGAATTGAACTACTGAACAAGGGTTTCCAATAAGTTAACCTTTCTATGATATTCGATTTTAAAGACCAGGAGATGATGCTCAGCTGATTTATTTGTGTTACGTATTTGTGGTTGTAATTTACAGTGGTGTAGAACTTCATCACATTGACAGTTGACTATTTTGGCTGCTTTATTGAGCTATGCACCCTAATTTACCCTAACCCTAACCCCCCACCCCCCATTATGCACCCAGCAGCATGACAGATTGAATCTTTCGGCATTCACTGTGCAGATACAAACAAAAACGACTGTGCCTTCAATTCTTTTCCAAGCTCAGTTACGGGACATCTGGTAGAATTGGAGGGGGGCGCATAGTGAGCGCTTTGCTCTGTTCTGCTCCCCTGTTGGAGGTAGGAGGGGTTACAGTGACGCGGTGGCTGCTCCAACGGTACCCGCGGCGGCTCTTTCTGTGACCAGAGCTGAGAGCTCAGCATCTCTCTTGTCAGCGGCACTTCCAGCGCCAGACAAGTAGGCGCATTTTTCCTCGCCGCACTCCTAAGAGGAAGAGGCAAAATCCGGGAAATTACCGAGGTCTACTGAGCAAAGCAGAAGACTCTCATTTCCCCCCAAAACTCTGCAAAGATGAACATAGGCTGCGTCATCGCGGCGTGCACCTTGTTCGCCGCAGCATCCTCGGTAAGATGAGTTAATTGCTAAATGTGTTGTGGGAGTGCTGCACTGGTGCGGTGCATGAGAGAAGCCATGGAACGAGCACTTTTTTTTTTTTTTATCCCGCAGTGCCACTGATGCGCCAAAAATTAAAAGCAGCCCGAGTGTCGCGCGGGTTTACTGTCGGGAAGATTTTATTATAGGTGGTCGAACCAGGGTGAAAAAGTCACTGGCAACTCTTCTCGTTTAGCTTGTCTTTCGGCAACGCTGAGCTGCAGAAAGGATTTTTTTTAAATGGGCTCCTTGTTCTGTTACGGCTGATGGTGTCACCAACTCGGGCCACGCACATTTACGCACCGCCGTGTCCTTATTTAGTATTGAACTTTTAGGTCGGTCGTGGTTGTTGGATATCCGTATGTTTATTTCTAGGGCAAAGCATCACTCGTGACAACGCTTTTATTGCCAATCAGACCAAATGCTTAGTGCGTGTCACCGACCACTTTGTTAGGTACACCTGCACATTCTTATCCATTGCAATGTCTAATGCTCCGTTTTGGACACTGCCTAAGCATTTCTTGATCTGCCAGTTACTGCATCAGTACACCATCAGCATCATTTCTTAAAATAAAACGAGAATGTGTTTATTATTTGTAGACTGTTTTTTCCCCAACATTCAAGGCTCTATTTTACATTACAGAAATCTCACTGCACACAACCAAACAAATATTGTCACCGACTATTTTATTTCTACAGATACATGGAAAAAATATTACTTCATTTGTATAATAAATCATATTTGATTGGTTAATTCCCCGTGGCACACCTGATGGTCTCTTGCAACACACTATATTCTGCAGGCCAGTGGTTGGGAATCAATTAGGAAAAAAGTTTCGGTTTAACTCCACACATGATTATAATGACAATGGTAAATAAATGCCTATCTTGATATATTGTCTGGTTTGCATGAATGTGAAAGCTGAGAAATACAATTTCATATTAGGGTCTCTGTTGTCTCATATGTGCACATATGTTTGACCTTCTCTTATGAGCATCTCCCGTGAGGCATTGGGCACCACGCTTGTCTTTTTCATCACATGGCAATGAAGATGAAGGTTGTAATAGTGATAACGATCTTCAAGATCATGTACTTGCATGTTTTAGGAGGAAATGTCACCCTGGTTGGGTCAAAGTTTTAGCAGAGTACCGTAATTTTCGGACTATAAGTCGCACCGGAGTATAAGTCGCACCAGCCATAAAATGCCCCAAAAAGTGAAAAAAAACCCATATATATGTATATAAGTCGCTCCTGAGTATAAGTCGCCACCCCCCCCCCCCACCCAAACTATGAAAAAAACCGCGACTTATAGTCCGAAAATTACGGTAGTCTAACGACACAATGTTTTTGATAATACCAGCCTGAAAAAGACTATGAAATGACTCGCTGAAACTGCAAGATAATTTGCTGATGCTTAACGGTTCATTTTCTTTCACAGGGGAGTAAGACGGGCCTGTCCGTAAAACCTCCGTGCAGGTCAGGCTTCTCCCAGAACTTCTACACAGTGATAGTTCCCAGGGTTGCGCTGCACGGCCAGAACATTCTCAAAGGTACGTTTACTGCTGGATCTCAATTATTGACTTGTTTTTTTTCCCTTTGCATCATCCTCCTATAGAAATTGATTGAGTGTGGGTCTTCTTCACATGTTGAACCTATGTGCGAGACTTTTGTTTGTTATGCTGCAATGTTGAAAGTTGTGATTGTGTATTGTAAACTCTAAAAGGTGTGGATACTGAGTTGCAACAATGGGTTCAGAATGTATTTTTCCCCTGTGCGCCCGTTGTCATTTCTTATCGATTTGTGTCCAAACCTGAAAGAAGTCGAGTATTTTACAATGTGTAATGAGACATTTTCCAAGTAATGTCTTTTGGGTTTTTGCAGGCAATGCACTTCTGTTTTCATTTGCTCCATTTCTGTTCAGAGCAGCCAGTGTTGTGCATCCATCGTGAGGTTCATTCCTGCCATGAGAAATTATGCTGCATTTTCTCCCGCATGCCTCTTCTATGTATTGGTGAATCTGCTGTAATAGAAAAATCCATCTCTGCTGCAGCCAAGAGTTCTAGACCGTATAACTGAGAGATGCTTCCATTTTTTTTTTCTTTAAATTTGGCCAGGGTATGAAACTACCGAAGAAGCATCCACTATTTTTGGCTCATGTAAAAGTTTGCACGAGGGGCTTTTTGTTTGAAGTCATGTTGGTGACATTTGGGTCAAAGGATATTTTGCTGTTGTGATGCTAGTGATGCTAATATTTTCAGTCCATTTTTGTCTTGTTAAAATGAAAAATGCCAAGAGAATTTTTCGTCACATTGCAATAGCAGCTGACATGAGGGTCTTTCAGCTTCCACTGGAACAATCGAATTATGCTGTTTGTTTTGTTATTTTGGAGGGAGGGAAAGAACCACAGCGGCCTCGGGGCTGACACTTTCTGCCTGTTTAGAAATGGGCCAAGGTCTCTTTATTGCCGCAGACATTTTGAACCCAAGTCAAATACATTCGCGATTCCCGTGATGTATGGCGGCCGCTATCTCGCAACCATGCCGCCCTCCAAATCGTCCACTCGTCTGGCTCCGGCAGTGTCGGTCGTCGTGCGATGATTAATGTACACTCGCTCGATTTACCAAAGCCCTGCCTTCTGTATGCTAGTACGCTAAGCGAGAGGAATCCTTTATTTAACACGGCTTCACTGCACGTAGTATAACCTGAAACTGTCAGCTTTCAAGAAAACAAATGGATCAGCTGTGTTGGGTTTTCGGCCGCTACGGCGCTTGTGAGCAGGTTGCGGGACCGCTAGAGACCGAGGCTGTTGTGTCCCCGGAGAAAATGGCAGTGAGCGTTTGTGGGAAGGACCAAAGGGTTGTGGCCCAGCAGGCACACTGTGAACCAGGTTTCTGTTTCCAGTCACATCGGGGCCTCACGCTGCGGTGAAATGGGACTTGTTTTGTCATGTGTGGGCGCTGTGGATACGAGTACATTATGTTTCTTGAGTAGGACTAATTGAGCGTTATTCTGCATTCATTCTTGGCGTGATCTTGTGTGATTAAACACAATGTGTCATGTGCTGTGCATTTGCTTTGGGTTCACAATGGTATTGCAACTCTTGGGCCTTTCTTAATCCATTGCGCCGGTGTGTTTGGGAGATCTTTAATGAACGCTGCCGTAAATTCTCCCACGGTAAACATCATCAAAACGTCTTCATTTTAGCAGCGGGGGACAAAGTTGGAGCATAACAACGATGAAAAATTAAGAATACAAATTTGGTTGCCACGAAGGGTTCTCGGGCAACCTCTGGAAGAAAATGGAGCAGTCTTGAGTTTTAGTACAAGCAAGAACAAAATGAGCATTCAACAAAATCTTGTGTCAAAAATCTTTATTTTTTTTTTTCCCTTTCTGTAGCGTTTGAAGAGAACATGTCCCATTCAGCTATTTTACTTGACTTGTTGTTGAAGTTCAAAAGCCATTCATACGCATTTGAGGTCCATAAAACCTTTTTGTTAAATTCACTGAAAAGAACAAAAAAAAAATCCCGGCACTTCCACTAAGTTGTTCTGAATAAATCATCTTATGCTGCGATGGAGACGTTTGACTGTGAGCTGGAACAGGACGGGAGCAGGAGGTGGCGGTACACAGGCAACCCACAAAGAAGTTGAATTGGAGTTGTGGTTAGGGCAGATTCCCGCTGTGGTGAGATAAGCCATGAAAAGAAATATTCCAATGATTTCACAGCGCTGTGTAAACCATCACCACCCTCCAAGAGCTGGACGGACACCTTATCTTGCTCTCTCTCTTTTCTTGCTTGCTTCCTAACACCAATTTGCTCTCTCTCTCTCTGTCTCTCTGTCTCTCTGTCTCTCTGTCTCTCTGTCTCTCTGTCTCTCTGTCTCTCTGTCTCTCTGTCTCTCTGTCTCTCTGTCTCTCTCTCTCGCTCGCACGCACGCACAATGACTCACACACACCTTCCAGAACTTTGTCAGTGTCAGAAGTTTCACCTGACAGAGCTCTGTATCCTTCACAAGCCTTCTAATACACTTTCAACATGATGCCTTACTAAAACTTGATTTACATTTCTTACACAAACTTTCGAGTATGGTGTTTTGGAAATGGAACAGGGAAGGTGTTCAGTTTTTTTTTATATTGTAGAACTTGGAGGGAAATTCTATTTTTGCCACCAATTGAAAATGATTTAAAATGAAACCATAAAACAAGAGGATGGTTAGTGACCCCGCGCCTCCTAGCTCCGGCAGTGAGTGGATGAGAATAAACGTGTGGCTATTTTGAGCGGCTACCTCACCCTCATTCGTTGACTGCACCCGTCACAGTACAGTAATGTATAGACATCACTGGCGTGCATATGACTTGACAACTCCTTGCAAAAATCTCCATGACTCCAGTGGGCCTTTAGAACGGATTTAGAAGACTGTAGGAAGTGGGAAATCAGCTCTGTCCCTTTATTTGCTCTTTCGATCTGCAGCGATGAAGTAGGTGTCCCTCTTTACTGGCCTCATCCCAGCGCTTTTGATTTATTGCCTTTTTACCGTACTATTATTAACTGCTTCCACTTTTGCAGGGTAAAAGAACAGTACAGTACAGAAGATAAATTTAAGTAGGATCATGACCCCAACAGCTAAACACTTCAGTGTGGTTTTCCTATTGTTTGGTGCCGTCTCTAGAAGTTGCTTTCACAAAATGACTCGCTACGTGACCCCAATTAGACTATACAAGGAGAATCTGGCATGGAGCCATATCTGCTTTGCAACAGCCCGCCGTCCGGCTCCAAAGCGAGCAAAAGACCGTCGGTCCATAAGTATGTTTGGTCCCAACAACTCTATGTGTGTGTGTGTGCGTGAGCAAAAGAAGGTTTGGAGGGATTATGTGTCTATGCATGTGATAAGCGGGATGCTATTTTGCCTTTGACTCCTGAAGGTCTCTCTTGTCCTTCAGAGAGTCTTTCATCTCTGCAGCCAGGACCAGCGGTCTGTCGTGAGGCGATAGAATACAGGTAGCGATGATGAGCTGCATCATTTCTCTTTCTCTTGTTAGCCTTGGTAGCAAAGCAGACTGTGTTCCTGGCTTTAACCAACTCTCTGCCTCATGACACGCGTGTGGAGCCAAATGCATCTAGCAAGCCACCCAAGCTATGCTACAATATTCCTCTCTCTTGTGTAGTGGCTTTCTCTGTGTGAGCGAAAACAAATTGCAATACCGTAGTTTGCTTATGTGATGAAAGAAAACAACGCATTTCTATACCACTTGTGCTCATGAGGGTCCATTTTCTATTCCGGACAATCTATGTATCAAAGTTGTGCAAAGCTGAGAGCCAGCTCTCTTTAGTTTAGCGTAGGTAAGCAAGGCCGTATGGAAATAGAATTAATTCCTCTTCTGTGGACTGCTGCAACAACATCAAACATGACATTTGTGTAGCGCTTTTGTGCACGGGGCTGTCCATCAACCAAGGTCTTTCTGTGTGAAGAAAACCTTGTGAATCTCAAACTAGTTCCTCCAGTGGGCGCCTGCTGAATTCTTTAGAATTATAAAGTTTTACCTCATGCACTTATTTGTATCATTTTGACCTTTAGCTCTTCAAGATATTCACACAGCAGCTGTCTTTCAAAAAAAAAAACATGTCGGGGGTCTTATATAAGATTCAGTAAATATACTTCACAAAAGACTAAAAAGATGACAACTTAAAAGGGTTAATAACGCCACCTGATTGCTGTTGCACTTTTCCCACCAAAATAGATGCGAGCCAATAGTGCCTCTGAATCGTGACCTTCAAATGGAGGTAAATGGAGCCTCCAGCCTGCATCTGCAAAAAGATTGTGAGGGAAATCATGAAGCAATTATATGAAAAAGGCAAGGACTAGCTAGCTCTGATGCTGCCAAAACTGGAGTCACTGGCAAGGGAATGAAGACTGTGTTGAAGAGGAAATTAAAGGCGTAATCGTTCATTAAATGGGATAAATGTGAGTTTCTTTCATGTTTCTTGGAAACAAATTATATAGCTTGTTTTGATCACACAGGGGCACAAACGATAAGTCGTATCATTTCACGTGAATACTTTCTGCATTATTATTATTTTTTTGCTATTGATCAAGCTAGCCCTAAATCAATTTGTATTTGCGCTCTGCATCTGCGCATCCGAACGATCGGTTGCCTTGATTAAGATTATATTGGCTTTTTTTTTTTGTTGCGGCATAAAAACAAATCACGTTCCCACGCGGAGACCTCTGTGTCACCTTTTTGGCTTTAAAAAGAACCTGTAATCTTCCAGTTCATTACCAAAGGTTTTCACCGCCGCCTTGGACAATAGGATTTACACACAACTAAACATAAATCGGCTTTTCTGGATAAAGTGGTGTTTTGTCATCTTAAATTATTCACTGGCGTACAATCCTTTCTGTATGACCTGTTTTTGCGACGCTTACTCGTGGATTATCGGATTGGTAATTATTAGCCTATTAGTTGACTCAACCCTATAAAGAAAAGCGAAAACAAGACCCCAAATTCTCAATACCTGCATTGATTTAAAAATAAGGGCTTCTCCTATTCAGAATAGGAATGTAAACCACAAATTGTTTACTTTACCAGCAATAATGTGTCAATAATTTAACGTCACCCCAGACAGCTTGTCAACAAAGCGCATTCATAGCTGTCGATTTGTATTTATGACGGTCTAGGCGAAAGGCAGCCGGCCGACACAAAATAAAACGTTTACTGCTTAGTGAAGATGAAGTGACATAAAAAAAAAAAGAGCAAGAGAGAGAGCTTATGCATTCAGTATTCGGTGAACAACATTTTTGTGTAGCTTGTATCGGACCTGACGTAATGGTGGAAAGTCTCAGGTACATCGTTTTGGTATGATCACTTGACACCTCATTCGTTTTCACAGGAGAAAAGTTTGGGATATTCAAAGATGAAAAATAATAAAAATAAAATCGATGCAATGAATTCTGTGGATTTGTTTGTGTTTAATGTCAGCACATTATCCTAAATGGAGAACTTAAAGGATTATAGACCGGCAGAATGATCCAGCCGTCAATCTTGAAGCTAATTAGTGAGCAATGCAGAAGAATGTATCAGAGAATGACACATGAGGGCACACAAGCACTAGATTTTGAACAAGCGTCCATTTATAATTCAAGTAATAAGACAGTAAACATTGCAAACAAGATTTCTTTTAGCGCTTCATAGAATGAATGGGGAAATATTTTTTGAGCAGAAGCACAAGTTAGATGCAGTAATCCAGTAAATGATACTCCAGGAGATGCAGCAAGGAAGAATACCATGAAAAAAGTCACTACTCTGACTGTAGAAAAGAAAAAGATAGCGACAAGTGCAACATAATTATAATGTCAAAAATGTCCCAGTGTCCTATAGGTGTAAAAAAAAAAAGAGTGGTTTCTATTTTTCTATTGTGAGGAAGCCTGGAAATTGCAAAAGAGACAACCTACATTTTTGATTGAAATACAAATCAATAGAGTCCTTGTTTTCGCTTCCAATACGCGCTGCCGGAACCCAACGGTAGCATCGATCTTGACTTCAGAGGAATCAGTTTTTCCCTCCTGTCTTGTTTTGTCGCTTGGCGCGCCTCTCTTCCACTCTCATTCTCCGACTCTTGTCTATCGTCTTTGTAGCCTGCAAGCTTTTCAGATAAGAATAATAGCTCTGCGAACTCCTGGAGAAGAGAAACGCGGAGGTGGAGGAGGGGATGGTGCCCCCGTGACAGTGTTTACGTTCCGCACCACAGCAGTAAGACAGAAGAGAACGTCTTACTAACTATGGCCTCCAGGAAAAAGATGCCATCTGATTGCTATAAACTGCAATTTAGCCTGGGTAGACAAACGCTCAATGTGAAGGATTGGCATGGCAACTACTGCAAAGTAAAGCGTGGAAAAATAACTTTTCATTCTTTGTACATGCAATAAGTTGGAAGTATCCAACCCAACCCAAATGTACTGTTCTTTCATGTAATAATCTGGCACATTGTCGTCTCAGACTAGACAAGATCTTCAAATCGCTCCCTGTGAGAACGTTTCTCTTTTAAATTGAGTCATGACAGTGAGAGATTTACAACCCGGGTAAATTGATCATTAAATTCATCGCTGCGTAAAGCACTTTAGCATCAAGGCTCATGCTCAAAATGACAAGTCGGAATTGGCACATACAGTTCGTGAAATATGCCTTCCGCGAGCGCTATGGAATACTTGGGCGTTTGTTAAAAGGATTGAGAGCTGGTTGCATTTTCAATGCATCAATTTGCGTCTGAGCTCCCACGTGTAGCATTTTGATTTGCAAGCCACAGGTTAGCGGCTTAACAGGCGCTCGTCTTTTCAAATGGAGCCATCTGAATTCCAACCAGAGGATAAAGCTTTGAACAGCCCTCTAAAGGTACCATTAGAGAATAGAGAGTAAATGTCTTGCTTGAATGCGTACTGCTTCCTCTGCAGAGCAACGGGCCGGGCCGCCCACCATCCATGCAGATCTGCTGGGCTTCCTAATTCCATCTGGCGATTCACCGAGGTGCTTTTTTTTTTTTTTCTTTCTTTGACTCCATCAAACCATCCAATTATTATGCATCACTGTGACTTTGGTAATGGTCTCACTCTGTTAGTCCTGAGGCTCGGGTCACGTTGAGACTCTGTCAAGCTCATTAGCGCGGTGTGACCCGGTGCTGCAAGACCATTGGCGTCCGACAGCATGTTCAACAAAGTAGGGTTGGCATAATACATGAACATCTCTGGGTTTCTCTGATAGCATCGCGAGTGACATTTGTATTTTGCGCTAATGGTTAGCACTTTCTACGGTAACGTAAATTGTGCTTAGGCTTGCAGAAGACTGAGTAGACTTGAGATTTCTGTTCAACAATCACAGCGACGTTAGACGAGAATGATTGTGGCATGTCCTTGATGGCCACGACATGCAAGAGGGTGTACCCAGCATGACGCTGATGACATCAGTCCACTGATAGTGAAGTTTCTTGATGTTCACGGGGAGACAAAATGAAAGGATGTGTCTCAGCGTCGTCATATTTTAATGCTACAGCATAATTTAAAGCGTCGTAATCTTTAATGATCCAAAGCGAAAGCTGCTTCAAGGGAGTTGCTGTAATTGTTTGTTTTGGGGTCATGTGTCACCCACACTGCCCCGCCCCCCTTATCCACCCTTCTCCAGTGGATTTTTTATTTTTTTAATCAATCGAGGCACCTCAGTGTGGTTACGGGCTGCTGCCAGTTGCCGATCACTGGCCTAGTGACATCATGATGGGTTTTGCATCATTAGCTGACAAGCAAACCATGACAACATTGACGGAAAAAACATTCTCGTTATATATTAAGACTTTGTCATGTTCTCCAAGGCCCTGAAATCAAATATAAATCCACGTCACAGCTAAATCCAGGCTCGGTGTGATAACTTAATTAGTGTTTAGCCTTTGCTTGCTTCCGAATGGGGTGACAATACAAAATAACCACACAACTTGTCCTATGAATACACTTAATGCGCGCTTGATTTTGCTTTGAAAATGTTCTTTGAATCCCGACCGCCTGCCACCTCCCTCCCCCAGAGTCGTTATTATGCCGAAGCTTCTGAATGTTTGAACGGCAACCAACTACAAGCAGGCAGAATGCGTTGCCAAATTTGAATAAAAATCATGTAAAATGCATTTTAAAAGGTGTGATTGATTTTGGGGCGCGAGTCTTCATTTAAGTACCATCTCACGCGCGCACACACACACTCACACCGTCGCACACACGATTTATGAACCGTTGTCATTCAAATTGTTAGGAGAGAAGTTAGCTGCTGACTTAATGAACTCTTTTCCTCTTTTACCTTCTCGCTGTCTTCATCTGCTGACTTTTAGCTCCAATTTGCAGTCTGGCTGTGTCTGTGTTGCTTCTTTACAGCTTTGGCGTATGCAGCCCGAAGCTCTTTCTGAACTTATCTCCACACTCTCGAGATTGGATATCTCATTTTAAGGAGAAGTGGAGCAATCAGGGGATGAGATGTTGACAAGTGTCTATCGGTTTCAGTGTTTTTGCAAAATATTTAAAACGTGGTGGATATCATTATGAGGATGCTTTTTCCTTCTCTGGGTTTTCCTCCTCAGGTTTTAATATGTATTTTTTTTTTTTTTACCTCAAACATAAGTCAGAACCCTTGCAGGCTGCATTCTAAATACCGTCAAGGCTGGAGGGAAAGCAACATGAATTTTAATGAATTATTAAAGCGGATTATTTATTTACTTCATCTGCAGCCTGAGCCACCTAACTGCCAAAGCACTTTTTTGAACCTGTGGCAAATTTGTATGCATAATTTATTCTCGTGGCTGAAGATTTTCTTTATGCTGTCTTCTTTAGTCATTTCTCAGTACTACACCTTTGGGAATCATCCCGCTGGACTTTTGCTGTAACACTAATGGACTTTGATTGTACATTGCATTCCATCCAAGAAGCGATTGCTTTGGAAAGGACAATTAGCTGCGTTTGTTTTGTGGCGACTGTGTGGTGCACCTGAATGTGATTTGGCTTTGCTTAAAATGACGACATTGTGGTCTATCAAGTGGTATTGTTCTGGTCCTGGTGAGTGACTGGATGCCAAGTGTGTCTGTGTCTGCGTGTGTGTGTGTTAGACGATGTTGGCTGTGGAGAATAGGAGACCTGCCAGCTTGCGAGACTCTGACGCACTGCAGATGAACCGAGCCTCCATCCGTTCACATGGCACTCTTGATGGTGCAATGACGCTTTCACCTCAGTGTGTGTGTGTGTGCGTGTGTTAGCTGTTGTGCACAGTATAATTCCAAAGCATTGAGTGGATGGAAATGATAAAGTCTTATACATGACTAGATTATCTAAAGTTTAGATTCTAAACTTCATGAGACTACAACACTGAATTCACTGAAGTTTTAATAAGAGACCCAAATGATAAACATCATTATTTATAAACAGTGCCTCAGTTCATTAATGGCACATAACGCATTAAGCGTCAATAGAAAGCTGACAGACATGCTGATGAAGAGATATGCAAGGTTAACCGTTGAACATTTCACGCTTCCATTTCAACATTTCACACCTATTTGTCACGAGGACAAAGTGGCACGGCTTGTATCTCATTTGCGCACGTATATTGTTTCACACTCGCATTCACTAGCTTGGCAAATGTGTGTGTATATATATATAGATGTATTTTTTTTAGCAATGCTGGTTCACTCGTGTTCAATTTTATTTACGGAATTAAAATACATTGAGAAAATTTTGAATTAAACATGTCTATTTAAGCGTTTATTTGACATACACTGGCAATGTTTTAGGCTGTTCTGTGTGCCTAAATCAACCATTCTCAACTGGTGAGTTTATGGAACTGTTTTGGGCTGTCAAGACAGGCAGTAAAAATTTGAAGGTGCTCCTCGGGTTTCAAATTTACGGACATACAAAATTTCATTGGTATAGACGTTGAGGGTAAGAATGCATTATGTGGTTCCAATTGTCTTGGAATATGATGTACGGATGTTTTCAAAAGTTATCTGAACACAGAACATTTTCTTAATTGTTTTTAATTTCTATAAAAGTGGGTGGTGACTTAGCTTCAACAAGTGGGCCCCCCCCCCCATGTGATGAGTTGAGAACCAATGTGCAAAACTATAATTGGATGGATTTTGTTGGATTTATTGGGGGGGGGCCTTTGAAGCACTTATTTGTACACTCGCACATTTTAAATAGAGGATGGGAAAAAAGTGTGGCTCCGCTAATATTGGCGTGGGGATCATTTTATTTGAATATTAATTTATTCACAAACAGTATGGCATAAGACTGAAATGAACATGCAAATATATGCAGCATAAACATGCTTCCAGCAAATATTGCTCTGCCTGTCAATATCTTGATCTTGAAGCCATATTTTGAATACAAGATTAGAAATCTTCTTTTTTTTTTTTTAAATTCAATGCTATGCACCCTGTAAGGGCAAAACATTATGAATTTCCAAACTAATTATTGTAGGAAAGTTAAGAGAAAGACTATAAAGTTAAATGCAAACAACAATAAATAAGATGATCTAAATAATATTCATAATCCTGAGGAAGTGAACTACCGTAATTTTCGGACTATAAGTCGCGTTTTTTTTCATAGTTTGGGTGGCGGGGCAACTTATACTCAGGAGCGACTTATACTCAGGAGCGACTTATATACATATATGTTTTCTTTCACTTTTTTGGGCATTTTATGGCTGGTGCGACTTATACTCCGGTGCGACTTATACTCCGGTGCGATTTATAGTCCGAAAATTACGGTAGCAACCTGTCCCAATTACCGCAAATATATTTCAACATACAGAATCTTTCTGTTCATGCCCCACACCATGCAAGATCGGTCACGTAATAGAAGTTGATTGAAAAATTCCTTTGGCTTTTGTGCGGCTTCCAGCTGGTCTTTCACCTCAGCCCTCTGACATTCTCCGACCAATCAAGCCAATGGGATGCATGTCTCATCCTTTTCGCGTGTGCTCTCTATGGCTATAGAATGAAGTTGTTTGATGTGTGAGCCCGGCGACTGTGCTGAGCACAGTGCTTTGGTCCTACGCTGGCCTCCCAGAGGCGTGTGTGGGGGTATGTGTGTGTTGTTGCGAGGATGGGGGGGGTTCACCTCCATGCTGCTCGGCCCTGGATTTTGCTTTGAAGTGCAACTGGAAGGTTAACTGCTGACAACGCTGCATAATGGCTTCCTCGGGTTGTTATGTTGCGGAAAAGTGTTGTCGAACACTTTATTGAAAATGCTGCTTAATCACATCAAGCTGAGCTGAGCTGAACGATGCAGTTCTCTGCTTATATAGTCGACATCGTCATCAGAAGCGAAGCGTTGCTTTTGCTGACGCTCGTGCGATGCTCTGATGTTGTGATATGTGAGAAATTCAGAGATGAGTCTCCGCAATCATGTGATTTACATGAGCCAAGGATTTACGCTGGTGTTAAGAGTAACCAGTAAGAGGCAGCATGGTGCTTCAGGGCATACGGAAAAAACATAGAACAACAAAGACGCCGGATTTAAAAAGACGTTTCACATGGATCTTATCTGCTAACTACCTCATGGTGGCTTTTCCTTTTCTAAATCTTTTGTGGTGAACGACGAGGAGGATAAATGCAAACGCTAAACTGTCAGCATGAGATTTAAAGACATCAGATAATGAGGCCTTGCTGACTTTAGTCAGAAGGGAGAACCCAAGCTCACAACTGGTGTCGTAGCTCGAAATCCTAACACTTTAGCTCATGTATTAAGTAACCAAGCATGGCATGCCCCTTATATCAATTTAGTCCCGGGATGTCATTTTTCTTCGCTCCGTACTTTTTGACATTCACAGCCCTCATTATTCTTCCTTCTCGTCTGCGCCATGGCCTCGCGTTTTTTTTCCTTTCTTTATTTGAACCTTTCTGTAAAGCCGCCCACTGTTTTGTTTTAGTGAATCAAGGCCACAGCAGTGGGGTCTGACAGGCTCCTCCATCATGCTTGGCCAAGTGATTGATCTTGGGATGGGCTTGTGGAAATTAAGAATCAACAAAACAAAGATGTGTGCAAAACATCTTACGCTTGCCAACTTTTTTTTTTCCCAAGCTGATGTCAGGCAAGACGTGTCTAAGTGGTGGAAGTGCGATGAATTCAATTTGTATTTTGTGTACGGGTTGACTGAAGTGAAACTATTTTCGGGTTGCTCCTCCACTATGGATGTGAGCGACCGCTGTAGAAGCTTTTTAATTTACACTTCTTTAGATTAAGCACCATCATCCAATTAGCATAGATGCCATAGTCCTTTGCAGAAGCTCTGGCTTAATCATTTACGCCGGCCACTGCCAATGTCCATATCAGGCATGGTGTGCTCCTTAGTGCCTCTGCAATTGTATGAATCAATATGGTGCTGAATAAATCACAAAGAGATGAAGGACAGAATTCATTATTAACATTGTGTCAATGCAGCATCTCTCCCTGAATACAGAAGCGCTATTTGAGTTTTTTCCATGGCGTAGCTCCCAAGTTGGTCTTTTTTGGATAGGCCCATATTTGAAATGGGAAACAAATTCCACCACAGGTTGCTTCAGTTTACACAAAGAACGCCACTGATATCCGATGATATTGGGAAATTCAAATAAACTAAAGAGTTCAGATTACAATGAGCCATCGGAAGTCAAATGGGATTCAGGAGGCTGTTGGATCTGCAATTATTTTGGGATTTGATTACATTCCTCCCGCCAGAAGCCGATTTAATTAACAATTTCCTTGGGAGAAATATCTTTACTATAATGAAATAATACTAATGTGTCTAGTCACATTTAGACTTGTGGCATAAAAAACAAATCAAGCAAGTCGACCAACAGGAATTTCTGGTTTGGTTTACTGCTTACACCAGTCACTCACATCCGCTCTTGTGTGGCTTTTGATTTACAGGAAATGTTCCCAGGCAAAACTGTGAACATTTCAACTTCAATTGATGTTGTGTTTTAGACTGCAGGTGAGTGACTCACAATTCCAGTTTAAGTCAAATGTTCAAATAATAGGCAAATGTCTCATGTGAATTCGTCACGAGAACAGTCAGAAAATAGTGGGTAGTAAAGTCTGAGGAGAAAAATAAGGTAATTCTGGGGGAAAACGTTTCTTCGTGTCGCTTTTCTTCTTGTCCCTTTTTTCCTTATTTTCACAACTCTCGTACTTCAGTGCTGTTGTCCATTGTTCATTGATTGATAGTATCAATTCGATACCCTTTTTTTTTGCCACAAAGGCTTCTTGAATTGCACTGCATGTATATTCCGTTAACATACTAAATTATCACACAGACATCTATTCAGTTAGGTTTTATACTGATCAACTATAATATTGGCAGGCTAAATCCAATAATGCAGTCAGTTCTTTTCTTTCATTTTTCTTTTCTCCACACCATAGCACATAAGTCAAATTAGCTGAATCCAGCACGCTGAGTACATAATTTTGTTTTATGCTGTTTTACTTTTCAAAAATGCAACTATTCTATTGTTTCAATTACATACAATTATTTAAATGTTTTAAGAAAACAGAGATCCCATAGCTCTAAAGCTTTGATGAGAAAAAATCAGACAGGTTTACGGTTCCGCACCCAAATATGAGCTAAAAACAGCTGTTGGACCGAACTCAAGAAAAAATGTCACCCAGTGTAAACATTGCTTTCTCAAATGTCACCAAATGTCACAATTAGACCATTCCGAGCATGGTTTCATTTCTGTTCAGACGAGTTTGGTTTTGCGATTAAACCGCTTGTCCTTCTAGCTAGGTCCTATCCTTTCAGGAAACACGACATCCCGGCTGCTCTGAGAATGGAATGCCAATTTCTTTCAGGGTGAATGGAACACTAAATCATTACCCATTAATTGAATTGGAGTTGTACTATTTTTCTCGGTTATTTGCTGGAGCAACGGAATCGCCTCTCATCAACTCGCCAAGAGTGAGAGTTAGAGAGACAGAAAGGATGAGTAAGTAAGGTAATAAAATTCCAGTGTGGTTTGTCCATCTCCGAGCTCCGCACATTAACGGATGTGCCGAGTCCGCCTGTCACTCGGGAATTGGAGTGCACACACAACAATAGCCTTTTCCCTGATGAGGAGCACAGTGCAAGTGGGCTTCAATTTGCTTCTCCTTTCCCACACAGGCTGGCATTCAATAGAGCGTTCCGTATTCAGAGAAAGCATCTCAGGCAAAATAAAGCTCGTGTGGCACAGAGTCTTCTTGTGGCCAAAAAGCTTCGAGCAGCGATGGGACTCTCAGGTTGCACGACCTGACAGAGGCTGATTTAAATCGACGGTTTTCGGAGTTGGGACTTGCTTGGCGAAAACTTTTGAAATTAGAGGATCTTTTTTTGTATGTGTAGTCGTGTATGCAAATGGATCCGTCGTTGCATTTTATTTGTATTTGGGGATCCAATCACTGAATCCGAAAATATTCAAAAATCGTGTGATATATTTTAAGAAGAAGCTCTGAATGTTAGGATTGAATGTGGTTAGTTTAATTCAAATCGATTAACGGTGTCCCGGCAGAAGCTCACCACAGACGGATATTTCAGAAGTTGATTGCAAATGAAAGTTGGGGTTTGAACAACTTGCAGGACTCAGCCATTTTGAAAAAAATGCAACTGTGTGTTTGTGCTGATACGATGCTGCTAATTTCATTTCGAACGAAAAGGGATCTGAATGCAACAGAAACGATTTTCAAACAAACGTTTCTTCAATCAAATGATGCATCTTCGTTTTCATTGATGTAAATAGTATTTTCTTGGTCGCCATTAGTCCTTTCATGTTGCTTATTCCCCTTTTGCTTCATTCTCACAGATAATAATAGCTGATCACAAAGCGTCTGGAATATTCTTTAGTGCAATAATCCAATGCAGCGTCTTCCTCTGTTGCTTTCATTAAGAAAGCTTCCTCTTTTATGTAGATTAGCGCCATTCTCCGTGCTTGTCACCCTTGCACGTTTTCACAAGTGTATGTCTGCCTGTCATTGTACATACAATGTCCACCCTATCACGAGATGGATTTTCAATAGAAAAGGATCCCTTCTCCGCCCTAATCGGATTTGCAGCCTATTTGTATGGCTTATAAAAGCCTTTAGTCTGCCGCTTGGGTTGCTCGTGTTTTTTCGGGGTTTTTTTTTCCTCACCCCCCTTTTTTCACATCATAGATCTTGGAGACAGACACGACGTGAGAGAAAGTAGAGACGAAGGATGGAGACAAAACCGAAGCAGCCGCACGGACAAAGCAAGAGACAGATGGGAAAATATGAAATCACAATTCTGTCATTTCCTCTTTGAATGTGCATTGCTTGGGCACACATACGTAGGTCAAGTAGAAATTAATATGTTATTTGTGATATTAAATCCATGTCAGCTGGTGATAGGTGATTAGGAATTCAAATACGTAAAAGATGAACATTTCCATGTGGACAGTTTTAAAAGCCCAGGCTGACATCCGTTGAAACACAGTTACTACCATTTGATCATCGCTCATTCATTAAGAGTGACATTTTGCCTTGAATTAGATGATTAAAGTTTATATGTGATAAGTCAGAAGAGTTGTGAAATGGGATTAGAGCCATGATCGTATGAAATCAGATCTTCCAAGTGATTCGTGTAAATCTTTTTGCACCTGTATTGCATTTCCACAGCCTTTTTTTTTTTCAAGGGCCCCCTGATGGATAGTGACGCAGTAATTTGGCAGAATGGCACGAAAAGAATAGAGGAGGAAAAAAGGACTGCTGTGGAATCAGCGGGGATGGGGTGCGAGATAATGTTTCATTAGCTTGGGCATTCGTCACTTGGCCCAACATTACTCTCAGCTGTAAGCCTTCTGTCTGCTCGTGTCAGGTAGAGCGAGCTGCTTCGGCAAAAGGGACACCGAGGTTAGCGCAAAACGTAGGCAGAGGGGCTAAACGTTAAACGGAGATGGAACTGAATCTGCACCATTTCACTCTTTCCAAAATGTCTTTTTGGGATATTTATTTATTTGGTTGTTCATTTGTTCCCCCGCCTGTTTATTTATTTATTTATGCTGTCTACTTTATTTGGCAAGTCTTTTTGAAAACAAAATAACATCTAACCGCACAATAGGATCAAATGCAATATGTAAACAGTTGCCTTCCATTTCTTGTTCCGTTTATGACTTCAATCGAGCTCTGATGTGTTCTTAAAGCAGGCATCTAACAAAATGCCGTCTCTATTTTGTAGCAAGATGATGTCGGGGACTGGTCACAGTTTAAACTCGCAGCCACCTTGTGGGGGACGCTCGAGACGAGGAGTATCAAGTTCGTGCAAGGGATGAATAGAAGATTTGATAAAAGTAACAAGTGTGAGCCCACTTTGAATGAGGCTACGTTTGTGTTCCATACTTATGAGGAGGTGTGGCAAGATGGCCCAGAAGGTCAATAGAGAGAATTGGCGAGTAGCGAAGCTGTGGGATGAGGCAAGCAACAAACAAAGCCTGGCATTTTGTCGCCCCCACCCCTCCCCTTTGGGAGCCTTGGATGAATGTCGCTCTCCAGGAGCACTACTCAGTCAAAGGCACTGTGCTTCACTATTCAGTTATCTGGATAACAAGATGAATGATTCAAAGAAAAAAGAACAAAGTGTATGCGGACATGTTAACAATATTTACAAACACGATATTAATCAGAATGCACAAGAGACCATATCCTGAGAAATACTTTAAAACGTGTGTTCAAATGTTCTAAATACTGTGTGAATGGGTTAAAACAAATAAGAAAATGTTTGTATGATCTCTTATAGTGGGAGGTCTTTTTTTTTTTATTCCTTTCATGCATTATTCTTATATATATATATTGTATCTGCACATCTCATTTCAACTTGCAGTCAAATCTCATCTTCATCATCCATTTTCTTTAACACTTGTCTGCATTTAGGTCACGGGTAAGCTTGAGCCGATCGCAGCTATTGTGGAAAATTAATTATTTTCATTTAACCTACCATGCATGTTTTGGCGAAGAAGCCATAAGGCCTGGAGTGAGTGATGGAAAAATAGAGAGAACGTGTAAAATCCACACAGGAAGTCGACGTGCTGGGATTTTCTGTCTGCTGGTAGCAAGTGATCCACAGTTCCGCCTGCATCCCCCACCTGCTTCCAGACGCCTGTTAGCACTAGTGGTGAACAAGCACTTTAGCCTGCCTAAGAACAGGTGATCCTTCACAGATGGAAGATGCCGTACCCAAGAGAGTTCACGCTCCATCGTTTGCATCTTTGCCTCATAAATCTTTTATAAAGGATGTCAGTTTTGCTTACACAGAGGGGATGAAAATGCCCCACAGGACCAGGATGGAGCACAGGTACAAAAGGCTTTATTGGGTTGCGTGTCTGCATTCTTGCGGCGGAGAGAATAACGTTTCCCAGCGTTTTAATTTGGGACGGCGTTGTCGCTTGGACTGGAATGTCCCCTATTGTCTGGAAAGGATTGTGGAACATGGCGTAACCATTCAGGTGCAAATGAGTGAGGGTAGTTGGAGACGTCCTCACAAAGATGTTGCACTTTGCATGTTTACACGCACATTTGTGTCCAAATGTTGATGTATTGTGAGTCGAGAGAATCCACCATGTGTGTCCCGTGCCCCTTTTATTGTCACTTTTGCGCTCGTTTTAGCAGACTGTTAACTCTTTCGCGGCTGCAATTCTCAATTCACTTTCATCTGGTTTTGTTTTCACCTCGAGTGTAACAACAAGCTGGATTTATTTTGCTATCCACAAGCGGAATATAATCAGCTCATTGTGAACATTTTTTGGCTTTGGTTTCTCTCAAGTCCCACAACATGGTGAATAAAAAGGGTTAGGAGTTCTGCTGCTAGCTCCTTTGGGTAAATGTCAATGCACATTTATGCTTGAAGAAAGCCATTGGGCATTGCTGATAAGTTCCGCCACCCTGAAGTCATTGTTGCCATGTAATTGTATTTGCACAGCTTACCTGTTTGCTGGGGGAGTGATTCTGGCTTTGTAAATCAAATTATGTATTTTATTCCGCCTCTAATGAGCGATTTAACGATATAAGTGCGCTGGGCTAATGCCAACCGACGGCCGTAAGGAAACAAGGTCCCGCTCAGGCTCCCTCGCCAGCCAAATGGACGCCGTTATTGCTCGTGTTCCGCATGAGCGGAGATGATGAACAGGAAAATAGTCACTGTGTCTTCTGTTTGTTTCTTCACTTTTCAGCTCGCTGACTCCTTCAGCCTCACGCTCGTTCTCATTCTTTTTCTTGCCATCGCATATCATTTCAGCGGGGTTTCTACGGTGAAATGATGAGCTCATGTTGGGGTTGGTCAAAAGGGAAAAGTACAATTATTTTAATATATATACTAAATTCTGAAGTTACCATTTTTATGTATTTACAATTTATATTTAGCATTAATTCCACTGAAGAACAATAATTAGCCATTAAACTCGTATCTTTACAGAATTTCTTTGATAGTCCGATGACGGGTTTTGCGTGTCATCATTGGTTAAACAAAAAAAAAAGCAAATTTTTCCCTCGTGTGTTTGAAGACGACAGGAAGTGGCCTCGCTACATCTTTTACCCCCTGTTGATTTGAAAGGCACGTAAATGACAATCGATTGGCCAGCCGCAGAGTTGTGTGGCCCGCTAACTGCTAGTCTGGCAGAGAGGCTATTATTAGTATTGCTCAGCATGTCGTGCACGGATCAGGTAAGTGGCTGTCTCTGACAAATGCTGTTTGCCAGCTCACTCCATTATCTAGCGGGAGCAGTACGACCGCCGCGTCTCTCTACTAATATGCAAGGAAATGCTTATCAGATCATATTAAGAGGAGGCCCTTCTGGGGACCATGGGATGTAATCGTTTCTGACAAGCCCCAGCCCCAGAGCCGTGAACCCTCCTGAGAGGAAATGGAGGCTCCTCTTCACTGAGGATAAAGGCCGAGTAGGGCAAACACATTCTGTGGGGTTGGCGTCAATTTGGGGCATGCCATTAGCTGTCTTCAATATATACGTCTAAAGCCTAGGATTAGTCAAGCTGTCACAAAAGTCTGTTTTTCTCCAAATTTCTTTGGACTTTTGTTTGGGAAAACAAAACAACAATCTGTTCGATGGGACTGAATACCCATGAAAGCCTTTGCCTCAGGGAGAGATGGGCTTGCTAATTGCTACTTTTTTTCGCCAGCTATTGTACGCTTAAATTGATAGTATGTGTGCCAAAAAAGGGATTGAAAGCAATTGCTGACTTTGACAGAAATGGCGGAATGGGTACGTGTTTTGGAAGATTGCACATAAATGTTGTTCCAGGTGATGTTGTAGCTGTTGTCCATTTAGACTCGAATGGAAACAGCAGGGGCTCACAATGTAAGAGAGAGAGAAGGGGGAAAAAAAACATCAGCGCTAGACCGAACAAGAGATGCAGTGGTTGAACACAACATCTCCCAAATGAGGCAGAAATCAGAAGAAAGTCAAGTGAGGAAGCCTGAAAATATTTGGCTGTCAGATTAATAACCTAATGAGTCAGCTACAGAAGGATATTCATTTGCTGAACCGGGAACACCCGCCAACTGGTCGCCAACCAATCACAGGTGCTCAATCGGCCTACCATGCACGTTTTTGGAATTTGAGACCAAACCGGGAGCGAACCCACACAGGCAGGGGGAGAACATGCAAACTCCACACCATGCTGCCTACTGTATGTTAAACAAGTTTTATTTTTGTATTAATCCTTTAAGATTACCGTAATTTTCGGACTATAAATCGCGTTTCTTTTCATAGTTTGGGTGGGAGGGCGACTTATACTCAGGAGCGACTTATACACATATATATGTTTTTTTTTTCACTTTTTTGGGCATTTTATGGCTGGTGCGATTTATACTACGGTGCGATTTATAGTCCGAAAATTACGGTATTCCGTTTACCGTTAGAAAATGTACTAGCAAAACAAAAACAAAATTGAGAATGAAACCTAGAGCAGCTTTTCTTACCTATAAATTAGTAAATGTATTCCGTCAAAATGCTCATCATGTTCATTTTCAAAGTCACACTTTTTCAGAGAACTCGTCAAAGGTTTCACTTGATGTGTTAATTGATCATAGTTGACAAGTCAAAAGAGTCTCGGCGTAGAGATCTGAAACCAATTTAATAGCTGTCATGCCCCCACTAAATTCAAAGCGTTAATTACACCTTATAAAAAGCCTGTCATGTTTCATAATCCCACAAGCGGCAACAATTCAAACTCAATCAGCCACTTAGATCTAGCATCAAATTAGCACACCGCCGATCTGTAATTGAATGGTCGCGCGGGCAGGGACGAGGTTGTCAATTTCAACATGTTTATTATTCCAATCTAGATCTCATATCTGACCTTGAAGCTTGTGAGCCTCAGTCTTCCTCCCTGCCGCTTGTTGGGAAGGAGGAGGTAGCGATCCAGCCACAGGACGAGAGCCTTTTAGATGCAGATCACGTCAGCCCACCGTCGGCCGGCGGGCAGCTCGGAAGCCGACTAGTGCTCACACATCTGACCTGCTTGGTTTTCTTTGCTCCGCTTCGTTCTCCCCGCCGACACAAAGCCATTCATTTCCCATGTGCCTCATTGTCATTAATGGACACATCCAGCCCTTCAACAGGGACAGAAGGAAAACATATTCTCCCCCAAAACCAATATAGACGTATTTATAAGAGCAATGAATCTATTAAAACCAAAACTATGCAGTTACAAATAAAAAGACTTTATGTGCTATGACATTTAAAATGTGTTAGGGGGAAATGATTAAATTGGAGAGGCTGCCTACGTCTAGGTATATTGTCTTTAAGAAAAACATACGTAAGAATAAAACATACATGAGAATAGAAGGAATATACTGTAGTTGCAATGACATTTAAAGGGGTAGGGAGAATTAATTTAATAAGAAAGAGATTATACGTTGGGGCATTTACCGACCTAGAGATAGAGATTTTCCTTCCGCTGCATTCTGAAAGCATGCTCAGAGACTGTAAGGAATGGACTGGGAAGGTCAGTAAATGTGAAGTGCACGCAAGCAGAAAAATGAAAAGAGAATCAGATGGAGCACGAAGACTCATCACCTGCTCTAGCCTGCTCGGAGCCTCCCCGTTGACGCTAAGAATGGATTATAAAAATGCCATGCTGATGGCTACGATGGGAGGTTTTGCGTCGGGTTGGGAAATTCGCTGATTACGTCAGACATTGATGGTAATATTTTAAAAAGTTTTAGCATATGCTCTGACATAGCCAAACAAATAACTCCGTTAAACACTGCCTCTGAGATGTTTTGAAAGACCAAAGGCACTGAGACAAAGTGCCAAACAATAATAACAGCTTGCGCTGGTATCAATGTGCATCCATCAATGATAAACTGAACTTGCAATGGAAATTACATTTACGCTGGAGTAGCCAAAAAGAATTGCCAATGTCAAATAACAATTTGGCCAAACTGCGAATATTCGCCAATCTTATTCTTTCCGAACTTTATCAGGTCTAACGACAGCCTTAAACTATACAATTTTATGTGTTTTGCTCCTTTTTATAATCGGAGTCATACAAGAAGACCCTTGAAGTAAACACTTGTATTTTCTTTTTCGAAGCAAAGTGGTGCTGAATGGGATCCGGCGACGCAGCCAAGTGCTCAAGCAACTGTACTACAATAAAGCTTAGAGAGACGACATTCGAGTTTGGATTAGTGCTGCCAAAGACCTTGGACTAAGCCAAACGAGAAACTATGTCGTGGCGAAGTTGCATAGCGGGAAAAAGAAGGAAGTAAACGTCATTGAAGTGACTGCAAGTGGCGTTCGCTTGACACTGAGCTCAACTTTAGTGGTTCTTTTTGGTCACTCGTTGGTTACATGATGATTCCATATTCCTGATTTGGGAGTACCTAGGAAAATTCTGCTATAGCTTGAGAAATTGGGGCTGTGCACAAAAGAGGCTCATGCCTTGGGGTCTTGGCTGTTGGATGCATTGCTCAAGGATAGACTGGCAGTGCTCAAGAAGCAACTTGTTTTCCCAAACTGCATGTCCCAGTTTGATCCTTCTTGGTTTGTGGCAGAGCTTCTTTTTTTTTCTCTCGCTCTCTTAATGAGTCTTTCTGTGGCTTCTCTTGAATGAGGCTCATTGTTTGAAATAACGTGGCAAATACTCAATGTCTTCATGTCCCACACATCTTGTTGTATAATAATTGAAAAGATTTTCAGCTTCAAAAGTCAGATCGGATTCTACAATTCAGTTCTGAATGTCAAACCAGAAAGTGGTACACAGTAAGTCATTGTGATGTCATGGCTAACTCGGCTGTATTTGAATCCTAAATTCTTTGTACGTTTGCTGGTGTGGGTTTTGCCATTTTAGTTGTGTCCGTGATGCTCTGTGTTTGTCATTTTTCAAAATAGCTCATACGATTTGGGTTCGTTGGCACCTCCTTTTTTTGCCGTAGCATGTACAGCTTTTTTTTTTAATTCTCTCATGTATGAAATGAATATCCTGTCCTGCATGGATGGATACCTGACCACGTTTCTCATGGCCTGGTCACCGCACTAAATGAAATATTGGGAAAAGACCTCTCCTGAACCCCTCATCAATCAAGGATCTTATTTTCATTTTTTTGGACAATGTCAAAGTCGTCCAAAGGTACTCATTGTATGTCGTGAACCCGACTACACACCTGCTCGTCTCGGGTGTCGTTTTTTTGTTTTGTTTTTTACAGCAGGCTGGCTTTTATGCTCCAAACAACATATTGACCGCGGTTTGAAGTCAGAAGCGATATGTGACTTGATTTCGTATGATGGATTACCTAAGGGCTGGTTTGTGGAAATGTAAGCGTTCAGAGGGGAACTGCAAACACAGGCAACCGAACAGATCATTGGCGCCATCGGCCAAAAAGCTCAGCGCTCAATTTAAATGTGAGAACCTTAATGTGAAGTCGAAAGGTTTTGCGTGTTAGTCAGCCTCGTTTCCAGGTTTCACTGCCCTTCTCTCTTTTGCTCCTTTCAATGAGTGCTCTGGAGGGCCACGTTTAGCTCTGCTGACATGAACAATGGTACCATTGCCTCAGTCTCGCTAGAAGGAGCCGCCTGACAATTCACACTGATTGTTCCCAAATTGCCCGGCCGGGAGAATCACCTCTTCTGTTTGAAGCCTTAAAGTGCCTCCGTTTCCACTGGGGCAAGCTTCTCCAATTCTCACACATTTTTTCATTTTTCAACCCACCCCTCCCTTTTGTTTTTGAGGCAGAGAGATTGGAAATGGGCCGGTAGAATATTGGTTGTGCCGCTCAAGGAAAATAGAACGGCAGAGAGGTGCAGTGCAGAGTCTTTCTTCTGAGGCGGAATTGATCACACTCCTCTGCAATCTGCTGAGAGAAAACAAATTTTGTTATCGTGATGTGTTTATGTTACGACCAAAATATGGTTTGGAATGCCCCTACAGCTCCACTCCATATGTTCGGCACATTTGTGCCATTCGCAACGTAGATCTCTTGTATCATACTTACCGTAATAGCAGAGTGGTTTTCTTCTGCACTCAATCATGCCACTCATTGGCCGAATGGACCACTTTAAACCTGTAATCACTAGAAATATCAACCAAGATCATCTTCAGCTCCAGAACAACTGCAGGACTCCTTAGGCATGGCTTCCTACACTTACGTTTTCATTTCAAAATAATATCTTAGCACATGGTACCAGGTTAAAATCCAAACAATTTGGACGGTATTTTGATTTACTGGTATGAGGGCAACCAACCAAACACTAATAGTCAGCATGTAAATTAATTAATTGCCTTGGCTTATTTTTGGTAGAAAAATCCAATAACTCAGCAGCCAAAATATTATCAACTCCACTTAAGTCAATGTTGGTCATGTTCATCGTTGTGCATATCCTGCTACTCCCATTTTCTCTGCAGCAGCACATTGTTGTGTGACAGCGATTATCCTGCCACCCACGCACGTGCGTGTATCTTGTTTGACCTTTGGCCTGCCTTTGAACCCATTATCTCTGACAAGAAAGAGCTATGGCCGACCTTCTTGGATGGGCTTATCACCTGCCTCACTATAGCTGTCACCTTGCCTCAAACTTGTCCATCCCGGCTACTCGCATTGAACTCTGCCCTATGGAACGGAACCGAGATCTATTTGAAGCATGCCGCTGTGCTAATCCCACCTTCTCGCTTTGGGGGAGAAACTCAGTCCGTAAGTCAACTCATTTAAGAAATGACGAATATTTTTATTCTGTCAATATCCTAAGCGTAAGTCATAGTGTCATTTGGCTTGTCAACTGTCGCCAGTGATGAAAAGCCGCTTGTTGGGGCTGTGTCCTAATGTGGTTCTTGAATTTCCTGTCTGTATTGATCAGCAAAGAAAAGCTCCAGATGTGTTTGTTTCGCATCCCTCATTGGTCACTGCAACAATGCGCCGGTGCTGTTTTGCAATAATTGCTTTCTAACCCTTTTCTTAGCGTGTGTTTTCTGTTTGGCTGCACATGATTGGTGCCCAATTTTCTTGTTTGCGTAGGCAACTTCATATTTTTCTTGTTTTCTGTCAAAAAAAGGCCTTATAATTAAAGCAGAACAATGAGAAGCTAAAATTAAACCACTTCCTCATCAGCTTGTGAAACTGCACACGTGAACACACTGTGCACGTTACACTGAAGTTATATTTTTTAAAATTCAGTACAGTACATTCATTCAATGCACTTCAGTTGGATTTGTAGAATAGTTTTTTTCCTTTTTTTAAATCTTCCTATATTTAAGATCATCTGTCGTTGTGCAACTTAATCTATATTTGGCTCAATTTCTGGGGGGAAAAAGGACTTGGCTATTGTTTTATGAAGTTGACATTATCCTTCATAGGAATAAAAACCTCTGCACTCTTTGATAAGCACTTTGGTCTTCTAATACTTTTGCACAATTGTATTTTAATGTTGCTCATTACAGTGATACAACAGGGAGTTTTTGAAGTACTTGATATTAAATGTGACAAGGGAAAATGTTAACCCTTGAGTAAAAAGCACTTTGAGAATAATAAGTGTTTCACTATAATAAAAAAAATTATGCAAGGAGACACTTCAAATATCTCCTTTTGAGGGCCTCTGATAAAAGGATTTGGCCGTGCCATCTTTCTGTTTTGAAGGTGTTTTCTGATGAATACTGCACTTTTCCCTTTTTGAGGCCCTAATAAGCACAGGGACCTTGTTTGAGTCGCTGAATTTAAACCAATCTAACGGAGCATGATTTACGACGTAGGACTTGCTGCAGTGCTGCTGCTTTCATGCGGACCCCAGCTCAAATCGTGGCCCAAATACTCAGCACTCCCTGAATGTATTAGTACACTTTTACTTTAGTATGCCTACAACAATTTCACACCTGACGTGACAAATCGCAAGAAAAAATATTTGTCTGTGCTTGGAGGAAGAAAAAAAATGACTTAACCTTGGCTAGGCCAACCTTTGACTAAATGCACGTTATGAAGCAGGTTTCCTTTCTCCACTTGAACAGAGAGTAAGGTGCCACTCTGACTCTAAAAGCTCTTGAGAAGATATCAGTGCGAGTATATTCATGTAAGCCCCTTGTAGAGAAATGGCATGGAAGAGAAGAGTCACAACCTTTGACCCATGCCGTGTGGGGATCGGATGAATTTGTCCCTTTGGACTTGAGTTGCTTCTTGAGCTGTATTTGAAAAGATGGCTACGTTACCAAGCCAGCATTGGAATTCCCACAAAAAAAATGCATTCACAATAGACAAACATTCATTCATTTCCATTTTTGATACAACTGCTTAGGTCACATGATCACTGAATAAGGATCAGGTCCAATTTCAGAACTGCAAACTGATACCTAAAATTGCTTCATCACTCATATTGAACTCAAATCACCAATTGTCAAGCTATCTGTCATGCAGTGGTCTGCTAATCCAATATTTGCAACAGTGGGAGTGCACTACAACATGAAAGCATAAGTATAAGAATGAGTGAATCTTAGAAAGAAAAAAAAAAAAAAAGTCCCCGGCAACTGATGTCTTAAGCGGATTGAGGGAAAATCCATCTGCTTTAATGTCAGCTTGGCTGTCTATAGAGTCGTATTTTGTTTTTTTTATGGATGCTGATGTCGGTGAAGAGTGGATTGAAGCAGTGACAGCGTTTTATGTTTTTAATGGTGATGGGTGAAGTTGATCTATCAGTGTGGCAACAGGCAAGGTGTGGCAGCGGTGATTAGAGTTGAATATGGGCAACGGAACCAAAATGACTCTTCCGTATCATTAACGTTTTGCAGAATAAATACATTCCCTCGTTAGTTACATGGAGCTCACCAACGCATTAAGTGCTGATTGGCACACGTGTGTGTGTGTGTGATATAAAGTATTCCCATTGAGGCATCAGACACGGCGTAGCAAATATCGACGCATGTATTTACCCGACATGTAAGAAACAAACAAATCCTTTTTAATTCTGCCTTCTGGGTAATTACAGCAAACACAAGAATTTTCTTAGCAGCAGTTGGAAGCAAGGAAACATTATTTGCCAAAGAGCTGAATACATTATCAGTATAATATGACATGCAAATTTTATTAAAAGAAATTTACATTTTCTCTCCCCTGGCTGATTACACTTAATGCTAGTTGCAAAATGATTTAATCAAACTTGCAAGTGCTTCTCATTTCAACCAAGGAGCACATTGTTGACTATTATGCAGATCTTTGATGCATATGTCATTAAGAGATTTTGAATGTGAGGATTTTAGTTGCGTTGCTGAATAGGAGATTTGCTGGGGAGAAAAGGAAAATGAAAACATTTGCTTTAAAG
The DNA here is from genome assembly GCF_033458585.1 of Syngnathus typhle. Lineage (NCBI taxonomy): Eukaryota > Metazoa > Chordata > Actinopteri > Syngnathiformes > Syngnathidae > Syngnathus > Syngnathus typhle. The sequence goes on from NC_083748.1 coordinate 10,452,080, forward strand.
ATTACTGTATATATCCAACATATATTCGCTGTACGAGCAAATTAAACATTCACATACCTTACAGTCCTACCTATAATGAATTCAAGTTAGCGAGTAAGAGATAAAAGTTGCTAACAGCATGTGATAGGTGTCCTGCTGTACGTCTGGCCTGGCATGTAATCCGTGTTAATGTTAGCTGGACTTCCTGGGCGGCACAATTTTCCCTCGGGGATCGCTGACTTATTTCTGTCGTCCTTTGCACAGTGCTCCATATGCTGATGCATTATGTTTTTCATTATCTGTTAACACATTTTTTTGTGGCTGCATTCAAACACCTCCCACGGTGCTGGACAGCATCTAACAGGGCGCAGTGATTAAAAGAAAATGTCACTGCATTCATTAATAATTCCTCTGGGTGTTCCTCAGCTCACTGGGTTTATTCGGCGCTGTGTAGATTCCGAGAATTTCTCCATTTTCACTTTGTACCTGCTGCATTCTGTTTTGGAGATTGGCTGAATAATTCCAAAATGGAGCCATACTCAAACCCAAGAGTGAAATGAATGTGAACAGCATTTTGCACCGCATGACAAAAAAAGAAGTTGGGCTCTCACAGCTGGCCGGCCGCTTCATCTCGCTCAAATGCCACCATGGTTTCTTTTTTTTTTTCCCCCTTTCCGCTTCTCTTTTGCTCCAGGGAATGTCCACAGCTGGCCAGACATGCAGGCATGCTGATGCCGGAGGGAGCCCCGTGCAGCTGGCACATAAAATAGCAGTGCAGCCTGGGCTGGGAGGTTGAGGCTGCCAATGTACGCAATCATTTGCCTGTGTTCGTAGATTTGTAAAGACCAAAAAAAAAAGAAAATCTGTTGTTTGCTGCTGCTGTTGTTGTTGTTCAACTAAAGGCCACACTTGAGAATAAGAAATATTTTTGCTGAATCTTTGAAACTATTGGCTCTTATTCAAATTTGCCATTAACCCTAATCAAGTGATTGAATGATTTTATTTTGTGCACCAAATAAGTTGGGCCATCAGAAATAAAATTGGATAGACCCAAGTCTCCACCAGAATTTTTGGTTTAATACAAAAGGACTTGTCTGTATTAGTTGGTTTTATATTCTCGAATATTGACGCTCACGTTGCAAACAAATCAAGTGATTTCATAATCTTGATTCGATATTGCTTCTTAATTTCTCTTAGTCCACCTTTTTTCTCTTCCTCCCCCGTTTATTTCTATTTTTGGTTGTGGCATTCATGTTATGTCTTGATACAGCACATTGTTAAGCTGCACATCAGAAAGAAAGCTTTTGGAATATCACTGCTTGATCCTCGGTTGTCAGAAGAAATTCAAGTAAGTCGATGAGTCAGTCACATGAGTAGCAGCTAGAGGTGGGCACTTGCTGAATGGTGTCCATCAATTCACTGCAGCACTGCAGCATTTTCTTTCAGCAAATTCATCTTCAGTTTACAATTTTAAATACTTTTAACATTTATGTAAGTCAAGCCAGAGTCAGAATTTAAACGTCACGCTGCATGCAAAATGAATGGCTACATTGTGTTAAGCCAGTGCTTCTCAATTATTTTCTGTTACGCCCCCCCCTAGCAAGAAGAAAACTATTCGCGCCCCCCCTCCCCACCGTGACTATCCTAACTTGTCTTGTAAGTCGTAAAATGTTGCACTGTCGCAAACGTGACAGAAGTAACAATGAGAGCGCCACTGCCCCCTGCTGTAGTAAACGCGCAATTACACTTTATTCTAGTACTGCCAAAAAAAAAGCCTGTTCCCCAGGGTCACACGCGCCCCCCCAGGAATAGCACCGCGCCCCCCAAGGGGGGCGCGCCCCACTATTTGAGAAGCACTGTGTTAAGCACAGTGCATATAGACCCTTCCAACAAAAACGAGCAGTCCGTGCCTCGTTCGGCCTGACTACCATGCGATCATTAAAATCGAGCTGACAGTTGTACCTGTGTCCCGCCTCTACCCCACCATCTCTGCCCTTGTTAACTTGTTTGTACAGCTTCACATTGTGCAAATGGCAAAAGGGTCACTGTCAGCGACCCTGTGCGTGTGTGAAGGCGATAGGGACCGGAACAGGCTGAGATCTGGCCTTCAGTGTTAGGAATGGACCGAGTGAGTCGGTGCCACAGAAAGGCCTTTGTTTCTCGCCTGCTGCCTTGCACTCAGGTGGAAATCCATTTCTTTTTTTTTCGCTTGAATAAAACGACATTGATTGTTGGCTCAGTTGTCTGATTGGAAGTAGAAACTGAAAACCCCAAAAGAGGAGGCAAAGAGAGTAAAGGATGAAGGAAGAGCACTAAAGAAAGTAGCAGATGGACATGGAAAGAGATAGGGCGAGAGATCGTGGCGAGAGATAGAGAAATGCCGCAAAAGCACAAGCCTCCTGCAAATCTATGATAGGACTTGAAAGGGGCAACAACAGAGGAAAGGAGGGTGAATGCACGCGAGGATTAAAGAAGGGGAGCTTGGCATCGATGCCATGTAAGCAGGTGGTGTCTGTGGCGGACTCATCCTCAGATCCAGCTCAGTGGGAGACCTCATCAGCATTCCTGCCTCAAATTTAGCTATTGTCAGAGAGGAATGAAGGAAAGCAGTGTCTTAGTACGATTAAGTACTCGCCATGCTCTCGTGACCTCGAGGGCATCGGAAGAGATGCTGGACATCTCGTATGAGGGGGAGCCTTCCATTCTCATGTTTCCTCCTTTGTTTGGTTGCCGTTCAAAAGTTTGGGGTAACTTGGAAATGTCCTTATTTTTTCAACTAAAAACTCTTTCTTCAATGAATTATTCAATAAAAGTAATCAGGAATACACTCTATACAATGTTAATTTAATAAATGACTCTTCTAGCTGCAAATGTCTGTCTTTTAATGCAATAGTGTACCGTATTTTCCAGACTATAAGGCGCACCTTCAATGAATGGCCCATTTTAAAATGTTGTCCTTATATAAGGCGCAAAGGACTATAAGGCGCACCATCATTCTCCATTTTATCTTTTTTTATTTCAACTTCAGATGCAACAAATTACTTTATAATCACAAAATAATGATCCATAGTCTTTTTGATTCATGATTGATAGTCTTCAGCGGGCCACTTATGATTGATTTCATGACACAATGCTTCCGGCCAGTTTAAATTTAGGAATTTGGTCCATATATAAGGCGCACCAGACTATAAGGCGCACTTTTGAGAAAATTTTAGGTTTTTAAGTGCGCCTTATAGTCCGGAAAATACGGTACTTAGGCCCATTTCCAGCAACCATGCTCTGTTGCATTAGCTAATTGTGCTAAAAGGCTAATGGATGATTTGAAAAGCCTTGTGCAATTTTGTTCGTTTTCACAGACAAGACTAAATTATACACAGATTCTTTTGTTCAGACAATACAATTTTTAGATGTTACCTGCTGACAGTTTTGACTGCAACTCCAGTCTTCATCTAGAGCTCTGGAGAAGACTGGAGTCTAACATTTTTATTGTCTGAGCAAAAGAATTTGTGTATAGTATTACGAAGACATGATGAATCTCATCGAAATAACACTCAATTGTTATCGCAAACTTTCGAATGGTAGTGTACAGAGTATGTTCCAGCAAGCTCATTTTCTGTCCGGCTTGATCTGTCACCAGATATGACGGGATATTTTTTTCCAAACACCACGCAGCGAAAGAGCCTAGCGTGCGCTACCTGTAGATGGTGTAATACAAGCTCACAGACACTCTCCCCCGGGGGACATATTAGATTCGTTGTTACTTAACGTGGTGGGCAAATTCAGATAAGCTTTGAAGATGCCCTAGCATGCCTGCTTTTCGTGCACACCTGTGCGTTTTCGCTCGCAGAAGAATGCAGCAGGGAGTTACAGCAAAATAAAAGAAGACGGCATCAAAGCGGAGCGGTCAAATGTTCAGCTCCATCTGCGCTAAGCAAATCTCTGTCTATCCATTCATCTGTCAGTCCGGACTAAATTCCCACTGTATATTCCCTCCAGGGAGATTTGGCTGACATGCTGCAGGCTAAAGGGAATTTACTCTGCACATCAAGTATGCTGTGTCTTCGGGCAAGAACGTTCAGAAAACGCTAAACCTAGATAAAAGCCTGAGCTACATAGTAAATATTCTCGCCAATGATAAAATACAGCAAACTTGCTACAATGTAGATTTTTGGATTGTTCATGATAGTTGCCTGATTCCATTCAGGGAGAGCCTATGCGCTGAGGAAATTTGCATCTACCATTTTCCCGGTAGTGTGCGGGGCGGGATGGCGGCCAGATCACTTATGAGGTCGGCTCGCCCCTTCTGATTCCAGGAAGACAAGAAATGTAGTGCCTAAAAAGCGAAATCAGTCAATCGCTGCAATCCTGCAGTGCTCAGCAGTAGATTTGCCCCCTCGCAACCTCGAGGGTCGAGCTCACACCTTGGGAAGCTATGTTCTTGGCTACCTTATTAGATGTTAGCATAGTTGGAGACTTAGTGCCAAATTAAGGTGTGCTAACAAGGAAAAAAAAAAAAGGCCGTCAGGATACTTGACAGCTTCGCTGTGCACATAACAGAAGCATCCCTCCACACTGGAACAGTGCCTCTGGTTAGATTAATAATGAACAGCATTTATAATTCTGCTGACTCACTCAATTGCAATATGACTCGAGCAAGGGGGCAACGGAGCTATTGTTCTCCTGCTCCATTTTTTTTTTTTTTAGGCTCCACACCCATTAAAGCCTACAGTGTATAAATGTTTAATCGATACACATTTCAGACACTATTAACATTATTATACCTTGAAGGCATTTACATGGTTGGCTACGTCGTTCATTTAGTTGGCATTGCTTTATTTTGATTCCATTGCAATTCATTGTCACGTACAGATAGAGAAAATACAGCTACAGTTCCAGAAGAAACATTCAGTTCCACAATATTTTGAACAAGCCCACGATCTGAAAGGAAATCATCAAATATCTTGTCATTTTTTTCATCTTGTCAGCCACATATGATCTCCTAATGAGCAATTTGTAGTTTAGATGCCCTGTAGGGCCATGTGTCATCACTCCTCTCGGTCTGCTAACAAGTTTGGGATTATTTAGTTCGATTGATCCGGCTCTATCGGTTCCGCATCCTGCCTTCCCCACATGACTACCGAGCGGAACCAGCGAGGCTCCAGGGAGAGAAGAACCCCCTCCGATGGCCAATTAAACCATTAATTGCAAATCAGATCCAATTTAGAATAGCAGTAAATGAGGCATAGTAGTCTCGTGTGTCTGTGTGTGTGTGTGTGTGTGTGTGTGCGTGTGTGTGTGTGTGTGTGTGTGTGTGTGTGCGTGTGTGTGTGTGTGTTTGCATGAGCAAAATGAAGCGAGAAGACAACGTGGGACAGGGTTTGCGTGCATGTCTGAGAGTATGAAGCTGTGCGCAGTGTTGTCCTTGTCATCCCCAATCAGTGAAATTGAGATATCTAATTGCCAGGCTCGCTCCCTCTCATTTGCTTTCCCAAAATTTTCTTTGTTTTCCTAATCAGAGGCAGGCACGCAGAATTGGATCCGAGTGGCACTTTGTTTTTGGGGCGGGCAGTCCGTACAAGCCAAGGGTGAGATTACTGCCTGTCAAAGTAAAATGTGAAAGATTCGAAGGGAAATGTTGTCCGTCTTGATTTTTGGTTACAAGATGGTAAATTTCCTACTGGGGCTAAAATGGCTTTGTATAAACAAAGTGGTTGACTTCCTGTTCAATTTCAGGCACACATTGGGGGGTGTTTCCTGCGTCCTGGCATGGCAGACTTATTTCAGGCTTTACATCACAGGTGTCAAACTCAAGGTCTGGGGGCCAGATATGGCCCGCCACATCATTTTATGTAGCCCAGGGTTTTATTTTTTATAAAATGCAAAATATCTGCCAATCAGCAGGATTCTTAAAATCCATATGTACATTTTCACCAAGAGCATCATTATTATCTTGGAGAGGTCTCAATTCTGACTAAGGGTCTTGTTGTGTGATTGAGTGTGCCTAATAATGTGTCTTTTTAACCCACAACCTTTCGTGAAAGCGCACAGACTGGAGCAAAATCACATTTTCAGGTCTCATTATATTTACTCAAGCATACCTACATCTCATTAAAACTGCAGTTGACTTGTTTGCTTGTATTCATTTATTAGGGGCTATTGGTGTCAGGATTTATTTCACAAAGTGCTCACAAGGGTCACAATTGAATTGCAAAAGTCGTGTTGTAGAATTTGCTTACTTAGTTCAAATTTAAAAAAAATATAATCGGGGTCATCATTCTGCCCTTGACCACCAGATAGTTCTTAAAATGCGGAGGTATCGAGAAATAAAGTTGCACCCTGATAGCTATCTGTTTTTCGTGATGAAAAATAGATGTCGTTAAATTTCCATAGTTACATATAATCTCTTAGTTTGGCTTGGGTTTCTACAAATGCATTTTTATAATGTTCCAAAGAGCTCTTTGATAATCACATAAGGCTGTCACTATCTGCACATCATATTTCACCAAACCTCATCCAGTGCAAGACAATTTAATCACAATTGAGTACGCTTTAATGCTCACGAGGGAATGAAAACCACTCAAAGATTTTTTTACACTTAATATTTTTTTCCCTCGCATGAGTTATGAGTCAGTCTCTTGATTTATTAGTCATCGAAGGCCTTGTGTACATAAATCTCTCGAGCTTATGCGCAACTGATTTGCCCAGTTGATTTCTTTGAAACTTAAAATGTCTTAACATTGTCACATAAGAAAATGTGTCCGTGCTTGTACGTCAAACTCCATTTTCTCCAGGTCTACGCTGCAATGTAGCCGTTTACTTTTGGGCTATTTTTCAATATATGGTGTGACATTAGCGGCAAATGATGAGAAAGAGAGAGAAACACTCGGGTGTTTACATACTTGTGATAAATGACTGGCTGTTTGCTTTAATAGCTACAGTGAATACAGAGAAGCATGTAATTGCCTTGATGTTGATAATGGAGTCAGTTACAGTCGAAGCTGGGGGCATACACACAGTCGTGCATGCGTGTGTGCGTGCGCAAACCTGGCAAACGTATTCTTCCATCCCTCACCTCCTTTAATATTGGGTGGCTTTTGCACCTCGGGCCTTGATGTAGATGAAATGTCACTTTTAATGGAAAATTTGATAGAAGCAAAACAACAGCCTGGAATATTGCCGCTGCGAGTAGCAGGAAGCGGGGTAAGTGCCAGGGCAAGGTCAGCAGCTGTGCCCCCTTCACCCGCCCCTCCTCTCGATTGTTCTCTTAAGGAATTCACGGGGCGGTTATTGAATATATTAGCGGCGAGGCAAATGTAGCCCACGGGCAAACGGAGCGACACACTGCTCCTCTAAATAGACGAGCACGCTAGCAGGAAGTACGCTTGCATCCACGCCACCACTTGAGACTCACAATGGTGCAAAGCGAGGGAAGTGGACCGCGGCCATAAGTGTCACGCCAGCTCTTCAAAGCTGCCCTTTTAGTTCCATCTCACTTAAACTCCTTAATTGCTTTCATATCATTAATGTGCACGAGTCGCTCACTTTAATGAGACACGAGCATCCCTTGTAAGCTAGCGTCGCCTTCCCGCGTCTGTCGTGCACACAGTCGAATCGAACCGCCGGGTATTTGTGCGCATCGCTGATGCAGAAATGATGAAGGCGTGCCGCAGGCTCCCACGTGAGCTTCCTTGAACCCCATATGTTGCCGTGACAGTCGGCCGAAGAATTGATGTTGACGGTTACGCCGCCATCTTTTCTCGCACCTCCTCTGGTCACACAATAGTCCCATTTGCCCGTGTTGTAATTAATTCACCTATTGATTGCATCCTGTATATCCCTCACGCCGGGCCAGCCTGAAAGCTAAAAGCGGCATTGTTGCTTGAATGCACAATCTGTCTTCGGATTGCAAATCAGTCCTCACGAGGGGGAATAGCTTGGAGCACGACACATGATATTTTCTCTGCCGCCGAGGTAATGATTCATTTTATACTACGCGCAATCGTAATTCAGGTTTGGTAGGCGCACCCCGTGGCCCCCTCATGGTCTTGATTTGAAGCTCGGCATTGATTCATCTTACCAACCTTATTTTGCTTCTGAAGTATTGAAAATATTTTATTTATTTTAAAAAGGTGTTTCTTCCACCTTCCTGCACAGGCTGACATTTACTTAGAGCACGCCAGATACGGATCTACAGACGAATAACGGAATACTGTACATGCCCCAACTCATATTTTTCCACGCTAAAACCCAGATTTGTAATTCTTGAAAGAATTTGTGATGAATGTAGTGGAAAGAAAAAAAAAAGGTTTCATATGGTCAACAACCATCAAGTTGCCTTGAGTCAAATACAAATGGGCTGTCTTTCCAAAGCTTCGCATCCCGAGGTGCAGCTCTGTAGTGTAGATCAGCTATCAAAGAAAATAAAAGGGTAAGTCTGGGAAAGAAAGATTCTGAAGAATGTCCGTGTCAGTAAATGTACAAGACGAGTCTTGAGCTGAACTGAAATCCGCTAAGAAATATTCAGAATGGCTTACCTTAAGTCAGTCTGAGTGGGGAAAAATGTCACAAAAGTTGGAAGAATGGCGTTGTCATGGAAACTAAATTTTGTTCCAGGCAAGGTGGCGGGTGCACTGGGTTCCTTCAGAATGACAATGGCCACCGATAAAGACGTCGCCCTGAGAAAAATGGCGCCTGTCAATCGCCACGAGTGTTAACATCACCCTTACCGAGGTCACATTGTCCTCGGCGGTCCGCCGAGGGTTGGAACGGCGGCGCCGACTCCTTGGACTCTTTGAATTTGAAGAGCACTTCCCTCGGGGCCTGTTTAACAAAACATATTGCCAGACAGGAGAGAAGACATGACGATGACCTGTAGCGAGAACATGGAGTCCTGCTCTTCATATTTGATGAGTGTTGAGGAGCCGAACTGCAAGTGAAAGAAAAAAAGAACTCTATTGAGGGAACAGGATAACACAATTTATTACGATCAGATCAAGATTCACCAAATTTGATGAATCCTGATCTGTAATCCAGAAGATATGTCGCACAATTTTCCTGCTCAATAACAAACAACGTATTTGCTTTCTTGATGTGCTCACGCAGATTTGTTAGCAAATTGTGTTTTGCCGAGTGATGTGTTTCGGAGCGGCACATTTTCAATTCAAATCGTCTCTCCCTACCTCCCTCCCTCACTCCCTCCCTCTTTCCCTCCGTCCCTCCCTCGACACTGAGAGGTGTGATCACTGCTTGTCACTTAAACTCAACACAACATTGTTTATTTTAGGTCCAGCTTTCATTTAATGGGTTTGTCAAGGTTGATGGAAATTAGAGGAGGCAGAAGGAGCGGATAAACCCCAACGTCATTAAAAGGGCTGCCTGGGTTATTTGTCTGCCTTATTTTGTCCTCCCTTGCCGCTTAAAAGTCTGCGTACAAACACAAACATTACCTCGCATAACTGCGCCATCAAGTTTGCTATCGTAAAACTTTGCCAGCATTTATAAAATATTTGTCACTTGTAGCTTGTGAAGAAGACTTGACACCGCGGTCTGCTTGTGTTTGCGAGATGTAGAACACTAGAGGCAAAAAAGGGGAGTACGGGAAGGAGACACAATTCTGCTCTTACTCTCTCGGGTGCTTTCTTATCTCTGCTGTTGTTGTTGCTCCTGAACATAGAGAATGCAAAAGTTTTTTTTTTTTTTTTTACAAATCCTTTGAGAGGGAGAATAATGGCTTACCTGCGCTGCATTCTCTGCAACAAATAAAATATTGATGTGCGTGATAAGTGGAGCCATTTCTAAAGGTATGGTCAAATGGGAAAAAATTGCCGTGTGTTATCCTCAAGGGACAATCACTAATGCCCACCTTAACATATTAATCAAGCCCAACGCAAAAAAATAAAATACGACGGCGGCTCATTTATTGATTCTTTGGAGAGATTTTTTTATAATTGCAGTGGCAGTTTGTAGTGGTGTAGAACCAGCCTCCACAGTTTCAAAGAATTTACACACGTTTTCTTGTCTAATTTTAGTCTTTGGGAATTTAGACCTGCACTGCTTCAGAGAAACCACTTTAACGGCTGTTTTTACAGCCTCGCATTAACAGAAATCAGAGAAGCCATGATGCATTTATCACAAGTCGAGCACTGCACGTCATTTAAGTCCAGCTGCAGTCATATTCTTTATAACAACGTTGCTATAATATTAAAAGGAAATTGTCTTGTAAATTTGTTGTCCCAAGTAATCTCCCGAAAGATTAAGATTAACATAAATTTAATTAAATTTGCAGTTTTAACTCGTTTGTTGTTCGCGCGAGCCATGATTTTCTTTCGCTGATACAAATTGAACCGTACAGGGGCAAGGACGAAATATAGTTTATTGACACTCGTCTAATCATATATCACGCAGCCTCTTTGGTATAAATATAATAGACTGTAAAGCCACCCCAGGGAGATTGTTAAAATAGAACGACAGGTTAACAAAGACCAGCGGTGAAGTATTCCCATGTGGGCTTCATCAAACAGATACCCAAGCGATGGATGGCAGCCTTTAGCTGCCGTCTAATAGTCACACATTGGACACATAACTGCAAGAATGGGTCCCAGGTGGTTGCGAAATACTTCACAGTGCCCATTACCTCATGGTTGTCAGTGGGTTTGAGGCTCGAGAAGGAAACAGAGACAGATTGGAGAGCGGGCAGGGCTTCATGCCTAAATGGGACTGTTGGGAGATGCAGCCGGGTGGCCCAAATGGTGATAATCCAACATGGAGCCAAAAAGAATCAGAGGTGCTATTGTTGGTAAGAGTTTTGATTATATCTTTCGAGTCCCCTTTAAAATCTCGATGACGTACGCACGGAGCCGAGGGGAACAAAAGGGGGCTTTGAGAGCGGATTTAGTGTCCATGTTTGTTTTTCACCATTATTTCCTTCCGTGAACTCAATCCACAGGATGGAATTAATCACCTTCTGCCCTCCCCACGTACCTGCTCTTGATCTCCCCGGGCTGTCTCCCAGACGTCTTAATAACATTCGTTGGCTGTAATTCACGATACCGGTAAATGAGATTAGTTTGGATGGGGAGAACATGAGCAGATGAGTGAGGAAGAAAGTGAGAATTTGGAAGTGTGTCAATTAGGCTATCAAGAAGCACCTGCCTGCCGACGCGGCTTTAAAGTTCAAGTTGTTGCCATGAAGGCTTGCTTGTCATTGTGAACCCGCGAGGCTCGCTGCAGCGGGGCCGTACGCACCCAGCAGGTGCATGATGGCTGAGATTATGTTTACGATGCAAGTACAAGTGATGATGATGATGATGATGAGCTACTGATGTCATTTCATCACATGACACAGATGTCGCTCACTTATTCCTTCCCACTATTTCTCCACGGCAGAGCTTCCACAGGGATATGGCTCTTTTCCAAATTGATACCATTTGCTTATGGTGGCAGGTGTGTTTGCATCTGTGTTTTTCTCCACAATGACAAAACTGCGACGGCAGACCCCGAATCCGACGTATGCTCCATGTAGCGCAGATATGGAAATGTGCACACACGCCTCCAAATGTACACACTCCACTAAATGTCAATTGTGTGTGATAAAATGTACACATGCTCTACCTATGGGGGGGGTGTAAAGGGCCAACAGAGGAGCACTTGGCTGCCTAAAGCCCCCAGAACATGCGTCAGCGCCTCCTATCATCCTACGTTGGGGCTTTGCATTTAAACTAAACATCTGGCTGTGTCAGCACCGGTTCATCACAGCTGCGACAACAGTTTCACGCCCACCTTCCCTTTTTGCTTCCGTCACTGAGTACGTTCACAAACACCGCTCTGGGTCTGATTTACGACTGCAAAAAACAGGCCCGGGCGAAGGTTATTGTTGTCAACGGAAGGTAAGGGAAATTACCAGTAACCTGTGTAATCTGTTATTATCATATTAAATCATATGCAAGACGCCCACCAGCATGCGCAACCTGTTGGGCAAATGTGTCATTTAGTGGGATTCAGTAAATCTGGCCCAATGCCCCCGAGGACGCTTTCATTTGAGAACCACCAAGCTGAAGTCGAAATTGTACAACCAAGTATGGGTGTCAAGCCATGTTTGATGCAGGCAATAAAGTTACAATAAGACATACACCAGAGACAGGAGACTTCAAAAGAGGCAGCACACACACGATGGAAGAAGCATGTCAGTATGTTTCCATCCTGCTCTGGTCTCTGATAAACAAAAACATTGCCTTGCTTGAAGTAGGTACAAAAAGCAATGTGTTTTTATCTCATAACATTCGTACAATCATTCAATCACAGGATATGCAGAAGCGTTTATAAACATGATTTAGTACTAGCCGCCACCCACTGCAATGCAATTATTCATCATTATTGGTTATGATAATGAATACCTGCACTGCATTACCAGTAAGATGGAGAAACTCCACCCCCCCCCCCCTCCCTCCTTCCCCAACCATCAGATGCTTTTAGCCTACGGTAAAAGTGCTTCGATATTAACGCGATTGCTATTCCGACATTTGACATTAATGCGAGCACTTTGCGAAACACAAATGATTTGGCCCTCGGGTTGTTAACAAGAGGTTACGACAATGAATGGTGGCAACGGGAAAAGGGACAAGCTGTGAATCTGAAAATGGAAATTCGTTAAAGACGCACCAGGCGGGAGAGTCGCGTGCTCCACTGGAGGCGGTTTTACTCAATTGGAGGTCATGTTCACTTTTTAGCCAAGGGGTATTGTTAGTTACTTTCTTTGTATTTCTTTGAAAGATTTTTCAAGTATCTGTACTTGCATATTTATTTTTCTGCCAACTTTTTAACTTTTCCACATCTAGAAATCATGTAGCCTGAACTTTCAGACTGAACGCAATGTTTCACGAAGATAACTCAATGTTCCTTATGTATGGAAATCGACCCGTTCGTTGATGTTGCATCAATAACACGGTGCGCCTAATAGTCCAAAAATAATTAGTAATTGATTATGATGCTTAGCTTGAATAAATATTACTTGCTAACCGAGAATATTTTTTTGACACAAGGCCAAGTCAACAATAGTAGTTTGCGTAAACTCTTTAATAGTATTTTAGATGTGTAGAAACAAAGTGGGCATATGTTGCCAGATCTTTTTCCCCCCCCCACAATTTACACACATTGATTGGCACGCACAAATCCCTCGTTGATTAATTATCGCAAGGTCTTTGAGTATTTTGTTAACACATCCCAAAGGGAAGAGAGGGACATAAAAAGTAAAAAGTGCCACCAATGCATACGTTTGAGGGCTAACGTACTCAAAAGCGTGTGGAAAAACACGCAACATTGTCATGTACCGGCATGTGCGGGTTGATTGATAAAGTGCAATCATCCACGCTTCCTATTTGGAGATGCACCGCACACACGGAGGAAAAAAACACTAAAGCCGACCGACAACGAGCTCAAACTAAAGACCCTTCTGCCAGTGGTAATGTTTAATGTGTCACAATGAGAACTAAGTTGCTCTTCTCCCAGCGGCTGTTTGACCACAAAATGTTAGTACGCCTCGTCATTCTGCCACCAGTTAGTAACTTTAGCCTAATAATAAATCAGAATAAACATATAGCTTGTGACTCTAAGATTTTTATATTGGGTACTAATCAGACAAGTCATTAAGCAATAATGAGCCGGCACTTGACTGCTGGTAAAGGGTTTGGGGTACTTTTTTTTTTTTGTGAATGTGTGTAAAGGTACACAATAATCTGCATTCAGCCGATCTGCGTAAACACACAGCAGCCGTCGCTAACGAAGTCCCACTCCAATTATGGCAGCATCTCACCCGGGAAGAAGCCCACTACCCCACCCGTACTTTATGAATAATTGATTGTTTGTGCCAGTGTTCTATTTGTAAATACATGTTTGCGCTCTGATTAATAGTTTTGTCAACATCTTTATTTGTTCAATGTAATTTGATTTCTGTGTATTATTTATTAGCTGAAATTGTTCTCTGGTTGCGTATGATCACAAGGGCAAGAAGAATATTTGGGATGAGCTCCCTTCTACACGCACACACACATACGCACTCACTGCCCATTTAGGCTCCCAGCAGGTGGTTGTGTGTGTTTGTGTGGCGCAACATGATGTTCTGAACAATTCGCAACGTTGTATTTAAGTATTTTTCACAACAATGTCATAAATTGATAAAAAAGTCATTTCCGCACGTATTAAATGTGTGTAGCTACGTGACAGTTCCGGGTTTCTGTGACCGAATCCCTGACCGATATTTTTAAACTGACAAAGTAGATGCATGAGAGCCAACAATTCTTTTTTTAATTTGTGTGTTGTTGGGTAATCACTGTTTCTGTGAAGCGCTTCACATCTGCGTTGCATTCGATCAAGCAACCTTTAGTGAACCAACCGATTGTATGCTGCATGTATTGTATTCAATTTTCAGTGCCTCAGTGGGTAGTACCACAGACTTCCCACTTTGGGAACCGGTCAGGGCAAACGCTGGCTATTAACGATAGCTTACACAAATTGCCGTTTTCCAGCCACTGTTGTCAGTGGCTTGCATCACTCACTTTGGTCTGTGTGTCAAACAATTGCATTTTCCTCCATTTTTAGTCTCCCATTGGGTAAATCTGTGTCTCATGAATGATAGTTAGCAGTCATAAATGTTTTCCTCCATCATTGTGTGTTACAACAAAGCATGACATTTTCAAAATTGGAAATTCATGTGAAGAGATCATCAGAGAAAAGTCCAAAAACGTACGCTGCGGTGACAAACGGGAGCTTTCACTTTGGAAGGCAGACAAACACGGAACATCATTACTTTGTGTGAGCGTATCTGTAAATATACATGTATTTGCGAGTTTATTGCCATTTGTGTTAGTGTACTCGGAAAGTGCGGGCGGACTAACTGAAAAGACGTGGGGGGGGGAAAAAAGCCGTGCTGCTCGGCACCATATGCCAAATATGCGCATGGCTGCCAATTTGTGTGGGATACTGGCAAGTGCTAGCAAGGCTGAATTTTTGACAGAGGGAGATGAATAATTGAACGTGCGGAGGGAAGTTCTATTGGGATATCCACGCAGAGAGCGAGCGAGAGAGAGAGAGAATAGAGCGACTCAAGCTTGCTATCAGCAAGACCCTCGTTTAGAGATGGATGTTCGTTGCTTTTTTAACAAGTCGATAAGGGAAACAACTTTTCAAATGAAATGAACTCAAATGGGTTTTGTCTTAAGACGTAAACTTGATGGAACTTAACTTTGAACTTTGTGACAGCTTCAAGCAAAAGCTGGCAGCAAACAAAGCAGATCCATAAAAGCATTTATTCGCTCAGCAATTGTATTTTATATTTGTATTAAATAATTGAGAGACTGGCTCAGCCTAACTGCAACACTGTTGCAACTGCTTATTGTGGAAGACCTTGCCTCATCTCGGGCCTTCTGAGCCTCCCGTCGTATGGAGTCGATTTTTCCAGTCCATATTTTCAAAGCGGTTTATGACATGGCCAGGTTAGACGTCACAAATCATTTCAGAGAGTTTCAAGGCTCCACGAGGGGCATATCTACAGAGGCAAAGAGGTCAAGCGAAATACTGGTCGGCGTACATCAATCCAACAGTGCAGGTTTCGCCTTGAAATAAATGCTAGTGAGACTTGTTGGCCATGTTGCCACAAGCTATAAAGTATGAGAAAGCTTTTATGAAGGCTTCGAGCATATGAGCTGCGTTCTTCGCCGTTACATTTGATGTCATCATTTTGAGGAAGTCAGTCATCCATGGACATCCTCTTTAGCCAAATCCATCTAACCTGGTCAGCATACTCAATGGTTCAGGTCTTGCATTTGAAGAAGATGAAGGCTAATTTGAAATGTTGTAGCTTTACTCAATAATGAAATTTGTTCTGGCAAAGTTGAGGTCGAAAGGTTTTCATGTTTAATTGAAGTTGTGCGACGTGTGATTCGGTAACATTGAAGGGATCTGATAACAGCTGGAATTTGTTTAGCGAGGTTCCTGATTAAAATAGCCGGGCGAGGAATGCAAACAAGAGCTGTGGAGATTGCTTCGGATCAAATCTTAGCTGGCGACTCTGATGGAGGACACGGCAAGGGCAGTGGAAAGGAGCCTCCGAGCCTGTCTCTTCTCTTTCCATCACCTCGCTGTGGTGTCAAGGCCCGAATAATTACCACCAATGACCATGATCCACGTGTGTGCCATTCGTATACAATATTTTGCAATGCCACTCTTTGTCATTCACCCAAGATCAATGGCGTTATAATAACAGCGTTTAGATCACGGCAAACCTCAAGTAGTTGTATGAAAGCAAAATCTTACAAGTTTGTGTCTTCTTCCATATTTGGTTTACTTCCAACACCGTCGTTGTTAAAAGAATAACAATGTGAAATTCTACAGAGAATAAAACACAAACACGACAGAATGTGTGTTCATTCATAGTCTCGGTTGTTAGCGCATCTCTTACTCACCTTTATTCGTTCAAATTAAAACGCTTTTCTACTTCTGTACGACCTTCCATGAGGGATCTCTCGCAATGAAAGACAGAAAGAATCAAGTATGGGAGTATTGAATGAACTTTCCGCGATGGAAGCGTAAACGGTGGAAGTGTTTGGCCAATGCCCTTGAACGGTTGATGCAGCCGTTTGTCACTCAGCAACCTCTACGTCATTCCCCAAATCAATAGCCGTGTGCTTTGAAAAATACCAGGGTTGAGTGTTCCATATACCTGCATTATAAATCGATCCTCGCTGTGTGTTAGCGTGCCGCCCCTCTGCAGTCAGTCATCTTTAAGGCTTCTGGATGTGAAGTGGTCGCTGGCTGATCCTCTCAAACCTTAATTGGCTCTACCTGAGACTGGAGGCGAAGGTGTAATTGTGATAAGAGAAAATGCTGCGCTTGGCTGCTTTTAGTGTCCTTTTCCATAATCTCCGGATTGATTATGTTTTTTTTCTGCCAGCCGTGCAAATTGTTCAAGCCCATCAAGTGCTATTGGAAAATGGCCACAGCACAATGCGTATCAGCAAACTCTAAACTGGATGATGCACGTAAACTGCTGATGAAGCTGGCTGATCATTACTAGTTGTGTTTGATTTATTAATTGCATCTATGTAATCGCTGAAGGTTATTTTGCTGTATCGTCATCTAAACCATTTACCCAAATATCCAAAATAGAAGCCTGCGATTGTTAGCTGCCGTGCTGTCGTTATTTTGCTGTTAAAAAGAGCCAACGTGAGACACACGTCGACATGACAAGTATTGTGATCAATGACTCAAGTAAGAACTCTGAGCCAGGTGAAGTACAAGTCATGCGGAGGCCTCTTCTTCTTTCGCCCCTGCAGTTCCAATTAAAGTTGTTGTTTTGTCTGCAGCGACTCTTGAACAAACGGAGACAGCCACTAAGCTCTCAAACTAACTCACAAAGGACCCGGGCGGCAGATGGTTTGTGTAAAGGTATGTGCAAAAAGCTACTGGGAAAGAACGAAGGCAACAAGCGTGAAAATGGCATCCCGTCTCCAGTGAGAAGTCGCCTGGTTTGCGACTCCCCATTAGCAAATTTGGAACTGCTCAAGAATGCCGCTTGACCTATCGAACAGCGGTGATGTTTGAGCCGCTTCCCTCTTCAAATGCTTGAAAACATCCTCAGGCATTGATTTAAATTTTTTTTTTTTCCCAGTAAATAAAAGCGCTGACAGCTGCTTGATGCCGAGTCCGGACCGTCTGTCCCAGTTGAGTCAAGAGAGCCGAGCTGCTGCCTCTGCCGGCAAAGGCTGACACGCTTGTGTCGAGGCACACACGAGAGAGCGAGGGAGCTTAATGGCTATAAGTGCTTTTTTCACCCAATGGACTTACACGTGTTACAACTCTTATCCCATGTACCTTCATTTTGGAAAACATGACTTTCATGCTTTTATGTGGCTTGTTCTCGCAGGGTGCTCGATCTTGACTTGCAGAGCTTTCTGAAATCTGGTGAATATTCTCCTTAAAACCTACACGATAGAAAATGAGATGCGTTAGTCGAGTTGACAACAGTTTAATGTCGGCCATCTTTGAAGAACTCGAGTTTAGAGCAAGAGCAGATGATGGGTTTTATGTGGATTTCTCGCCTCTTTTAATCATTATTGGATTCTGCCCTACGCTGCTGAAAGTATCAATTTTAATTGGACACCGTCTACTCCCATAATCACCTGCTTTATTATTTCAGGCATGGTATATTCTCCACCAATTAGTTCACACTTTATTTTAACATCCTGGCTGGGACTAATGATACACCATTTCCCGGGTCTAATTATACCTACACTGTGGGACATTATGAGGAGCAGAAATGGCCAAATACCGCTTAGTATTTCTCATTCTCACGATCACCTCTCGCTGTGAGATGTTTTTTTTTTTTTTTCCCTCTAGCTCACCTTCCCCTATTATGTTCATTTTTTTCTGGTCCAACCCGAGCACATTCGCATGTCACGGACACTAGAATTATGGTTTCTTGATGAAAAAATGTGGAGCAGCTTTATTATTAACACCTTTATTTACTATCCCACTCGTGGCACAGCATCTTGAGTCGCCTCTCTTCAAGGTGTAAGAAATAAGAAATTCCAACACCCACACTTGAATAAGCTCCAGCCTTGAAAGTGGGTTTACTGCTCATGATTGGCACCTGAGTCTCTCTGTTTCTATAAAGAGCATCTCTTCTGAAAAAAAATAGATAAATAAGTCCCATTTTTTACCGAACGCTTCACCTCAGCCTCAACTTCTCAGAGACGTGCAAAATAGTCTGGCTTTTATGCATACTCTGGTGAGGCCAGTTCCGCGAATGCCTTTTTACGGGTATTAAATGTCTTTTGTGCATTTGGCGGCTTTCACTGTCAATCTGCTGTTACAGCAGTAACAATTTGCCTGCCAATCAGCTCTACCGCTCAGCGCGTGCTTCTCTTGCAGCTTCATGTGCTTTTGCTCAAGTGTGTGCTTTTTTTAGTCACCTGTGGGTAGAATTGTCACGCGTTCTCATAAGTCATGGTCATTGGTCGGACGGCCAGCCATTTTTCGGCCAGAGGATGGAAAATTCGAAGAAGCAAAACCTGTCTTGGGTGTGTTAGACGTTATGACGTCCATTGAGTGCTTGTTAATCCAGTGCCCTCGTTATTTAATTGTGGCTGTACAGTAGTAGAGAGAGTAAAACTCTACTGCATTCATAAATACAGTCTGGACATTATTTCTATTCAGAAAATATCATGTGATGAATTCCCATTCAGACCTCTATAATTGGACATAAATCATGTTGGGTCTCAGCATTTCTTCTTCGTGCCTGGCTGTGTGCAGACGGGCGTCTTTGAAAAGTTAGAGCTGAGTCGTTGTTCCCGTATCAGTGCATGGAGTCGAGCAGACTCTCCATAAAGGGTGTGAAAAGTTGCCATTAGTGTCAGACTGCGTGGACCAAATTCAAGACAGGAGGAGGAAATGGACCTATGTGCATGCGTGCCAGCGTTGGTATGTGTGTGAAATGAAGACAAAGGAGTGAATGGTGGTGTTAGAAGAAGATCCAACGTGTTGGTGTCACAGGTGGTCTTCTACCGCTGCGCTTGTGAACAGAATCTTCTTAACAGGTGTTGCTGTACGTGAAGTGGTTGATGGCCCATACGTCTCCAAATTGTCACGCGATGACTGCGTCCCATGAGGCTGAGCTCTTTTGTCTCACCTTCCCGCCTCCCATCGCACCGTCCGCTGAAGCCTTTCATCCATGTTTAATGCCTCCGCTACCGTTAGCACGGCGGCATCTCACTGCACCAGGCGTCAACATCTTGCACGTTTGCGTGTTGCCTGTAACGTACCGGGAGGCTTTGAAGACTGTTTTTAAATGCTGGATATTTGAGATCAGACGGCAGTGAAGGAAGATCGCAGGATGTTTTCTCCTTTTCCTGCTGCTTCCATAGAAGCCGCATATATTGCGACCTGAGGGGCAAGGTTGGCATGCAGTCGAATGAGATAGCAGTGAGCCCGTGGCTAACATGTAGATACTTATTCCGGAGTGCGTATTCCCGAATGTACACATCCACAGCCTGTATTTTACCCCGACGGAAGTACTAATCCCGAAGAGATGAAAGGCGACTCCCTCTGCTCTCTGATCTCAGTGTCCCACTGGGGGCAGCTCATTTGATGCCTGACGGACAGAGAGCAGGCCCGGTTGATGCGTACGGTGTCCTTGACCGGAGACGTAGGCCAAGTCTCATGCTGATACAGTCACCTCATAGAAATCGATGTCTGACATTCCTTTTATTCAAACTCCTCATGGTGCCTCCATTTGGCCGCTGAGCAAAGCAAGAGAAAGAAATGGAAGTTGAAGGGCGCATGTGAGGGCGCATGCTGAAGACACCTTCACAACTCAACAGGAACCTTGCGCTACAGAGCCACGTTATCTACCTGATAGCCATTTTGGTATCTAGCAACCTGTTTCCTTTCATGAACAATCAAAATACTAGTTATGAAGAAAGATGCATGAAAATAGAATAAGATGTGCACAAAGACAAAATAAATACAAAACAACCACAGTAATAATTAGATAAATAACATTTTGAGTCATTGTTTGGATTTTTGAAAATTCCTAAAATATGCACGGGTCTTCTTCCAAAAGTTTGACTCCATTTTGCTCAACTGCTTTCAGCGCCTGCAGTTTCACCTTTGCGTGACACTTTGAGAAGCTGCTGAAACAGGTGGCATGCAGTCTCCCTGCAGAAGGTCCAACCTGCTCATACATAACCATGCTGAATGTCGTAGCTGCGCAGTACACATGGGGGGTCACCTCGGCACAAGTAGGGCTCTGTAGTCCGTGGCGGAGTGGGCAGGAGGATCCTCCCACGGTCTTTACAAGATTGCTTTCGCTCAACACTTTTCCAGCGGCAAGCTACCGATTCGTACTTAGGACTAAGCACGCTGGACATTAGTTTTCCCCTCCTTGCTTTCTTCTTCTCATGGCCACTATGCGACAAGTGTCTTTTCAGCGCCGGATGCGATAAACGGAAGGCTGTTTGAGCAGAAAATAAAATGCACCCTGCGGGGCGACAAATAAAAACAGACCTCCAAGATATCTTGAACCGGAATACTCAAAGAAAAAAATTCACACCCCTGAGATTCAATGTTTCTGTTTTCCTCACATATTGGTCGATGCGTTACAGGCAGTAATGGGGGGGGGGGGGGGGGGACGGCTAGATATTGTTTCTACTGCAAGTGAATAGAGATGAGAAAGGAAGTATAAAATGTCAGTATAAAATTGTCTTGGTAAGTTTAATAGATTGGACTGAGAGGAGGCTCCAAGAGGTCTTTATTGACTTGAATGTACAGTTTAGGTGGTTACTAATTGATCGGGAGCAATCATGGGGTGATCATAAAGGCCAACAGCCTCGACTCAGATTGTGCACGACCCGAACTAACTAAACTTGCTTGTTCCTGTCTCTCAATTCGACAATGTTTTGTAGCACTTTTAATATGCAATTTGTGCTACACATTGAGCTTTGCTGCCCACTTAAAAATGCATCTTAAAAAAATAGCATGAAGTGTTACAGACGGTATTCGGCAAATTACTGCCATTTTTTACGCAGTCTTTTTTTTTTCTCTAGTTTTTAACGTCAAGCTTTTAAGTAATGGCAAAGATGTTGGGCTCATAAATGTGTAAAACGGATTCTGTCAGTACCTCCCCAGCCATAAACCTTGTAAAGTTGTGCTTACAATGGCCCTCTAAAATGTGAATTTGAAGTTTATTTTTGAACATGAGATCGACCAAACACAAAATCCTTTTTTTCCACATTTTCACATAATTTCATGTTAAGCCAATAAGAAAAATAAATGAACATGTTCAAAAAATGGTTTTCGATCTGGAATTAAATAACACATTCGCATCCGTTAAAATTATATTTATTCTTTTCATCACTGTGACTTCCTCACCACACTGAGGTCACTATCAGCTACATTGGTTGTCTATTTACATTTCATTGCATGTATTTGCTTTGAGGGCCAATTGAAAAGCCGATGCCTGGAAACTATCATGTTGTCAAGCAGATACCACCCCCCCCCCCCCCATCAAAGCAACAAGGCTAGCTGCAGGTTGTTCTCATCTGGTTTAAGATGAAAGACAGGAAAAATTGAGCGATCTTTTTATATCAGTTGCAATTAACTATAAGCAGCCATTACCCTAGGAGGAAAATTGCATAATATTGAATATTTTCTCCAGCCAAGCGTAGAATGTTTTATAATGACAACTCATCAACATCATACCACTTGCATGGCAAATTACTTGCAAACGACTTAAATCATGTACTTAACAACGCTTCCCTGTCCCCGAGCAGCATGTTAGTTGTAAAGAGCTTAACGCTAAAACACAGAGGCCTACACTCGTGTCACTTGCTACATCCAAGCGCACTTTCACTTGGTAGAACAGAATGACCTCGTTCTGCCAAAAGCCTTCCGTCTTCCCCGCCGCATGCGCTCAGCGGTACACAGGCTTTCTCTCCCACACTGGGCTACGTGAAGTTCAGACTTTCAGCAAGCACACTCCCTCTGCGGTCCTGTTAAGTGATAAGCTCACACAGTTCATACATAAAAACTGCCTGGAAGTTTCATTCCACCTATAGAGGTCTGATGAGCAAGCAATTCGCTGCGGAGAGCAGCGCTGTCCCTCATAAATTAAAATGGAGTCTTTTCAGGACACCTACTGTAAGTGGTCTGACAGCTGGTAGCGCTGGAAAGTGTTTGACAAAGCATATTAGGATTGTCAGGAAAAGTTTAGCAAGAAGGAAAGATTCACCATTGCAACTCAAAAACTGCATTCGTCTGTACATCTCACAGTGGGATGGGAGCAAAAAATGAAAAACAAACGTTGTGTGACCGGAGAGTGTCTGAGAGCGGGTTCGGGCAGCGTCATATATTGAGACAAATCTCAGTGTCTGCTTCTCGCTGACTGGGCGATAACTGAGAGTGAAGTAATCAATACAAAGACACCATGAGATTACATAAATATCACATAGGAACAACCAGGAGTGCCCAACACGAAGATGGAGGTCAAAAATCATAAACCTGAATACTCTGTATACATTCATTGTTATTACGATATAATTTCCTTTCTCAAATGTAAACAACATTCAATGAATTATCTAAAAAAAAATGGACAGTTTAGAACAGTCTCTGCAATCCAGTTTGGAAAAATATACCCTGGTTTAATAACCAGTGCAGATACTTGACTTTTACACAGAGATCCTGTAGTTGCCGCAAAACGACATACTGCAGTCAGAAAATTTGATACGTGACGATACCCGAGCTGGCGCTGCCGTATAAAATACTTGTTGAACATTTACAATTGCTTCCAATACAAGAGAAAAAAAATAGTTGTGGGAGGACATTTTGCGTCCTTCCTTTTTTCTTTTTTTGCTATGTACCAGTTTATTGGATGAAAAGGCAAGCTTTGTTTCCCAAAAAATGGCCCATTTTGTGATCTAGCCATTCTATCATCCAGAGAGTTGGGTGTTTTTTTTTTTCAGTCACTCTCCAAGTGCACATTTTATGATGAACAGGACTCATTTCTTCACCCCTTTGCCTCGCTCTGTGGTCTATTTTTATCTCCTCAAAAGCTCCTCGGCATGCTTGCTAATCTTCATGCTTTTCCCCTTTCTTTTCTTTCTTCTCTCGACCGTTTGATGGTCTTTTTGTATCTCTTATTTGATCGTCTATGTCTTTTGATGGATTCCATTCTGCAGTCAGAACCCATGTCTTGCCTTAAAAACTCACTGTCATCTCAGGCAAGAAGCTTTCGTCGCAAAATGATGTACAGGCGGTGAATCAAAATGCTCCATGGTCTTTATTTTCAATTATAAATATCAAATATAATATGTGCGTGTTATCATGTTGGATATTACTGCATGTTCTTTCAGTAACTGGATGAAACAACAATTATTATATTTTGCTAGTTTACGTTTGCCAGAACTGCTGCTATAAAATATAACAATGAAACAACATTATAAATGGAGAAAAGCATTCTATTTTCTTTTTTACTCCTTTTCTCTCTGGCTTAATTGGATTTCTGTCTGAAAGTTTTTACTTCACTATAGACTATATCACTTCTTTCCAACATGCTAATGTGGACCTAGCTTTAAGAAAACTCGATACGACAGGTAGTCCAGACATTATCTGTCTCGATCTCTTTATACCAAAACTTCCCCTCTCATGTGATAGAAAGATGAATATTTAATGAGCACATATAGCCATCGGAGCAGAGAGAGCAGCAGAGCAGCTCAAGTAAATTTCAATATTCCTGGATGGCTTTTCTCTGCTCTGTTCCGATCATATCTTCATTATCTTCCCGTTCTTCATTTTATTTTTTATCTATGAGTAACCACAAATGCGCAACGACAAATAGGCAAACGATGTTCTGGCATTTACATAAAGACACAGAACACAAAAGACATTTCTTTTGTTTAGATGAACTCATTGTTCCCATTTTCTCTCAATGCCTGGCTTGAAGCAGGTGCAAATGGAGCAAGTTTGAAGGGCTGACAGAATAAGTCGGATGAATGTGAAAGGAGGGCGGTGAAAGTTCTCCTACAGTCTAACAAAGCTCACATGTGTTTGACTCGGGTTGCGTTATGAGCCTGTATCGGCATTGATGAGGGCGGGACCTCTGTCCTGTTGACAGATGGCCCCCGCAGTCACAGAACGCTCGTCAGCTCCCGGCTCAGTGTCAGGATGGCCGCTGCCATTTGAGCCCTTGCAACTGATACTCGGAACAATACAGGCTGGACAATTATGGAAATAATGATAATCATGGTGTTTTAGACTGGAATTCAAATCACGATTAATAAAACAATTATTCAGTGACTTCAGACCTTCAGCTCCTCACGCCCGTTCCTCCTTTGCACATCACACTCATTTCCCAAACTCTCGATTTTTTTTAAAGCAGTCCCAGCACAATCACGTGACGCTAAATGCTTGTTACGCAATCAATATGGAGCGGTCAGGATATTTGAACAATATTGGAACTTGCAAACTCACCACACAGGTTCTGCACATGAATCTGTTTTCTTCAATCATAACGTTTGAAAGAAGGGCAAAATGGAAGGCGCCATTTCATTTTGATAAATGGCGAGCCCAAATACACAATACTTGTTTCCAATATTTGTTTTGGTGTGTAAGCCCAGTGGATCGGGTCTGCTTTCTGTTACCCGGTGCTGTAAACCTCATTCTGTCGTCCCCATTTTTCTTCTGCCTCGCTGCTATGCTGTCACTCCATCATGTCTACCTTTCTGTCTGTTGCCCACTCTCCTCCTCTCCATCTTCCCGCCTGCCGTCTCCCTCGCAGTCACACTGTAGTTAAGAGAGAACATGAGAGATGAGCAAACACGCCGCCTGTCACCGGTCTCATTTTCAAGGCTGCACTTGTTCAGCTTTCTCCCCAATCTCCAACCTCTCCCCATCCACAATCTCCTCCATTCTGCTCCTTCCTGCTCCAGATTAAGCATCGGAAAGCATTGTTTCCTTTCTTCATTCATATCTAAGAATAATTGCCACTTTAGTGTCTTTTTTTTTTTGTCTGATGTGCTCCTGTGAAGATTAACAACTCTGCAGGCAGAGATGGAATCACAGCAATAGCCAAGGAAATAAAACCGTCACCTTTTGTGTAATGACAGCCGTCGTGACATTTCCAGGCTTGGATAAACTCATTTAAAACACAATGTCCTCAGAGCTCAGTGCGGGAAAATGTCATCTTAGTCCATTATTTGATGTCTTTGGCAACTTTTATGAGCTTTTCCTCAATCAGGTCTGGTCTCATTTATAATAAGACTAATAGATAACACGAGAAATATCGATTAAGATTGGTTTCTTTTTTTTTTTCATTTCGGACAAGATTTCGAGCTGTGTGCTAAGGGTAACCGACATTTTCATGCTCCAGTATGTTGGGCTTTCCCCCTTGAGTTTCCAAGCAATTGTGAGCTGAACAATGCTGACAAAGCCAAAGCGCTCTTGCTCTTCAGGCTCAGGAGCGGCTGGATCAATGCCGTGCCGTCGCCGTGGGCCCGAGCGGGTAAGGCTAGCGTCATCCTTCATCCGGCTGGATCTTCTCGTCTGCCTCTCTGTCAGCACGCTGCCAACAGCAAGGCTGAGATTTATGCACAGCAGACAGCTCAAGTCAAAGCATATGTTGTGGGGTTTGCAAGTTAGCGTATGACGCAATTAGCGCCGTTGACTCACGGCTAAGACCGGCTAAGCGTCACAAACGTCCGCAGTTTGCACACTTACAAACCGTTGCTGGCACCAGTCGGAGGCCCAGCTGTGAGTTGGCAGCCGAATAGAAGTGCAGTTCGTTTGCCGTTGTAACTGCAAATCTCGCTCTCTGTGTTCAAACATAGTCCCGCCTGCAGAATTGACTGATTCCCACGTTCAACAATCCCCTCAATGCCTCTTTGTACCTTAATATGGAAATAGAGTGCAAACACAGCAACGAAAGAGGACGAGTCACAACAAGGGCATGCAAGTGGCGGTATCAGTTGATCTGTTGATTGTTACTAATGATAAGAACACAATCACATTCATCTCGCCATTTCCTATTACACTTTTTTTTTTCTGCTGGAGTTGGAATACAGATAACCATGAACACCCACATTCGTAGTGGCACTTAATGAAGATTACTAAACCGAGACACCGCTACACTGTCAGTGATAGTTGATCACAACACAAAAACAGTTTAGCTTAGTCATAATGTGCAGACAATTGTTTCTCCATATCAAATCCTGTGAAACTGTTTTCTTAATTCGAGAGCAAACATTTTTTTCTCCATCTGGTCTAATTCAATAAATGTTGCCATTACCCCAAAGTCCCTTTGTTTGTCATGATAACATTCTGTATGTTGACCATCATTGTCAGAATGGATCCAGCATGTTTGTAAGGACTGTGCTAATTCTTGTCTATAATTTTAAACCACGAAAGCAAATTGTTGCACCACCAGTGACCCGAATGAATGTTGTGCTTCAAAGTGAGAAAAAAATCATCACGCTGGACTTTATTCATTCAGTCGAGCCATTCATTTATATCTTCATTGCTGGTGTGATAACATGTAATTGATCCTCACCTTTTAACTGAAAGGCCATGTTTCCTGATCAATTAATGACTTCTGGTCTTTTTTTTTTGTATATCAAGGTCATGAGTGATACATTATCAGTTAATGAGAAATGGGCAAACGTGTGCTTTGAAAGATGGAGGCAGGAGGTAAACACACATACAAAGCGTGCATAGACACACACACATGATAG
This sequence comes from Syngnathus typhle, assembly GCF_033458585.1. Taxonomy (NCBI): domain Eukaryota; kingdom Metazoa; phylum Chordata; class Actinopteri; order Syngnathiformes; family Syngnathidae; genus Syngnathus; species Syngnathus typhle. The sequence continues at coordinate 10,479,328 of NC_083748.1, forward strand.
GAGACACTCATTTAACCTTTCTAGAGGTTTTTTTCTCCTGGTCCATGGTGAGTTGTCCAGTAGTGATAAGAATAATGGTTTAGCTGCATGGCCCATTGGAGACCAGCCGCCCATTCCCGCTCATAGTTGAGCAAAAAGCTGCTCGCCTCTCTCCCTATTGTGTCTCCTTCATCGATAGCAGACAATGAGATTTCACCCTGCCCTCTTATGGGATCGCTGCATGCCGGCTTGAAGGATCACGAGAGATGGATGGCGCTGATAACTGTCAAAAGGTAACTCGAGGAAATGTACGAAATGGAAAAAGGCCAAGAGCTGGACATTGGTGTACTGTTCATCCAACAATTCCAATCAGTCTCATTGATTGGAATCATCAGAAAGACTTTAATCCTGTTCATCACAGATTTTCATCAATATTTCCGGCCACACTTGAGGCAGTACATTGTTGCACCATGAGCCACATAAAGCTTTTTACAAAGCGCTTGGAAATGTTGGATGCAAATGTAGTCAAGTGATTATTTTGGGGTGGTGACCTCAAAGCAAATATCCTTTAAAAAGAATTGAGATTTGTCGCTTAAGAGCGGATTCCGCTCTGGAAGGCCGAGGTTGTTTTCACACTGAAGTGTGACTAATCTCAGAGAGGACCGTGATTAATGAGATTATATGTGATCATTTCTGTTCATACAAGCTAGCGCCAACATCTCAGTTGAAACTCGGTGGAATGGATTTGTTCAAAATTGAACTCTGACTTTTTAGCATCCTTAACTGGCTATGTAGAAATGCTTCTGTTTCTCCTTGTGTGAACTACAGAGTGGAAAGGCAAAGATGAATGATGACTGAAAGCATTGGGGGGTGGTCATCTATCAGTCTGTGTACCTGAACCTTATAACGGCCTTGATCTCTTCTCAAGGATAAAGAGATTAGTTGTGTCCCTCATCTCGGTAGCCCCGAGACTAACTATAACTTTCCCCAGGGGGGTTTGAGGAGACACTGGATTAGCCAGGAATGGGGGGGGGTGGCACAACAAATGGGATCTATCTTCAGTCTAATCACTGGCTTTTGAAGTCATGATCTGTGTCGGAGAGGTAAACAAGATAAGATGGATGTTTTATATTGTGGTTAGACTGACAACATGTCATCATTGCCTCATTGCTCAAGCTGCTCTAATCGGTTAATGCAAACACATTCGTCAGTGAGTTACGTCAATACTTAAATATTATGTTTATCTCGTGATTGTTAAATTGTTTTTTTATAATGTGCTAATTTAGGTACAGCTCTCTTCAATTCATCCCTCATCCTTCAGCACCCAATTCCAGGCATAAACTATTTCTGCTCATTTCTCTGTGGATCTTTGTAATGCTAATTAGAGCAATTGTTGGGTATCAAGGCGGGATGTTGAACACGGTAGCGAAACAACCACCAGGGAAGATTTCAATCGCAGTTATGCTAATAACACGGAGGTGAAGAAGATGATGAGGAAGATGGTGTAGACGAAAGCAGATTTTACTACATAGTAAGGAAAGTGCCAGAGAGCGACCTTGTCTCTGAAGGCAACTTCTCATTTAGGATGACCTCCATAGTATGAAATACTTCTGCACTCATCAACACGTGACCCACAATGTGCAAGTCGCCCAAAACATCTCTCTCATTCTAATGGAAGGCACTCATGTCAGCTATTATAAAGTTAAAACGTTATCTAAAACGAAAAAGTTTTGCTTCTCACATTAAACCATTTTTTTAGTGTGGTGTGAGACCTCTGAAAAAAAAAAAGTACTTACATGAGAATAATGAGTTTTCATCACAGTAATTATATGCCTGAGTGAGAGGCACTGATATTACCCACAAGGCCCTTTTGTTCCTTGATACCAGCCCAAAGTTGGTTTGGCCCAAACGGTGTCCCACCACCTCGCCTTGAGCTGTGTAAAATCATTACATTGTACAAGGAGATAACAGGCATTGTGTAGACAGTCATTGCCTTTAGGCTGTTTCCCGACTTCACCTCTTTAAAAAAGATGTTGCTGCGATAAGCATGGCTCCTTCTCGCCATGTGCTAAATGGAATGCTAAGCCTGTAGGGCAGCGTTCGTCTAAAAGTGCCATCCAGTCAGAACAAACAAACAAAAAGAAGAAGAAAAAAAAAAAAAAGGTGTTTGGTGTAGCCGGTTGTATTTCAAAGAAATGTTTCTCATTACCATCCGACATGGGGCTAGTGGATCAATTGAGGACGTTTTCAGGCTTTGTCTGCCGCCTTGATGCACATTTCGGATTGATCGGAAGCCAGATTTCACGTCCCTAACGTGGGTAGCTGCTGATGTGACACCCAGCCAAAAAATGGGCACAAAAATGAGATTTCGAGCAGTGTGTGTGCTCATTAACGTTCACAAGGCATTGAGGCATTGGATATTTTGGTCGTGTATTATAACAATACAGTATTTATAGCCGAGTCAAATAATTGCAGTTATATTTTGTTTCAATAAAAACCTATAGAAATGGCACCCAACAATACGACCAATAAGAACAATTATTATTATTGTCATTATTATGTGTGATGTGAGGCGTCTCTCATGTGGAAAAATGATGGTTTACTGCACGAGACAAGGAGAGAAACCGTATCAGTCACCGAGGCCTGCAACTTCAATCTGCGAGCCGGCCGTTTAATTGCATCCGCTCTGCTTTTCTCCCACTCTGCCTCTTTATCTGCCCCTTTTTTCATTCCTCAAGCCTCCTCATCAATGCTCACAGGATAGGCGGCTAAAGCAGAGATAAACAGCAGGGCCAAATCCTCTAATAATCTACTCAAAGTGTCCGATGGAGTTCCATTCCCACCACGGCGACCTAGCTTAAATTTCTATCTAAGTATAGTCACAACGGAACTAAATACTGATGAAAAACACTTCTCGTATAATAGAAAAGAAAATCCAAATCCAAGCATGTTGCTCACGAGGCCCACGCCACATCATCGGGTTTCACGCGGTATGAAGATCTTGGTAGCCTGACAGGCTTGTAGGCACCTACGCCTTCACTCCGGATGGCAGGAGCATCTTCATTTACAAATGTTCTACCTGCAGAAGGAGAGAAGTGATAGATGGAAAACAAAGGAGCGGATGCTTCGTGAGTGCGTGGGCCGATGTTGGCCACAAAAAACACGACGTGTGAGCTGTCAATGTCATAAAGGTGTTGGTAATTGTACCGCGGCTAATAAGCAGTTGAAAACAAGCAGGAAGATGGAGACAAAGTGCAAAAGCATGACTTGATGTAGTTATAGTTGATGTTTGGTCGGCGTAGCAGCTCCTCAGTTTAAGCCCCCTCCCACATTTTTTTTTGCTCAATGCCACCATTTTTTTTCTGCTGATTGTGTGCAGACCCTCAGCAGCCTGTCAGCTATTGTCGTAGATGGTAGGACACTAAGAAGAACACAAACATGTTTACAAAAATGACTCATAATGATATGCAACATCCTAATGCACAGATACTATTTTATAGTGGGGGAAAAAAAATGTTACAGTGCTGCTTATGTTTTGTAAAACAAATACACGCCAGTGATTTCAAACTTGGAGCCTTTGACAGTGTTAGTGAAGAATTAAAACTAAAAAAATAAAAGCTCTGCATTGGCTCCAACTTCAACTCTGAACTAACTCCTACACGAACAGCTAAGCACCCACGCAGGAACAGGGACACACGTATAAGTGGCACATGTCACGGATCCAGCTGCACCACGAGAGACCCATCGGAGTGACAACAATTAGCCCGCTCAGTTCAAGCAAATTGAAGCCATTTACATAATGCATGCCTGCCATCACAATTTATCTGTGGCCAATTTGAAGCAGGTCTTTGTTATCTCTCCACAACCTGTTGTTAAATCACCTTTGGCTTTTGTGCGCGGCATAAAGCCAAGTGATAATCTTGCACAAGGCTTTTCGCTCCCATGCGGCCATTGTTCAATAGGCTGTCTTGCTTTAATACAAATATGCCAACAAAGGCAGATGCACACATTGTCGATGCTGTGTTTACCTCCGTTTCAATTACTGAGCTGGTGAACACAAGCGGCGCCATTCGCTGAATGCTGAGCCGAAACGGCGGAGAAGATTCTGCTTCATTAGCTTGTTGTTTGGAAGCTACTTTTGACAGGATGCTGCGCTATAAATTAAATAGATGGCTTGATAAAAAAAAAAACTGTCTGTGTATAATTCTTCAGACTGGATTTTTTGAAAATCACTCTGCCATGTCTCATAACAGTAGCTCAATTGCCAGGGTGATTTATGAAATCAATTTGTTTTTTTATCAGCGGCCAGAGTTTGAGATATGATCATAGTGTTCGCGTTTCAACTTGCTGTTTGTGCGTGTCGTAACGAGGCAGACGTGCCGAAAAAGAGACATTGTCTATGCTCGGCACGAGTGGCGTTGTGCCATGCAGCGAATGGCGGGATGATGATGCATTGAGCATTGATAAAAATTGGCACTTGGATGAAACTCTTGTGTTTTCCTGACGCCGTCAGTTTGTTCTGTATTAATATCAGCTGTCACGTGGATATCAGCACCGAAGTACCCATCGTCTCTTCTGTGTGTTTGCAATATTTACCAAACATTTACTCATGCGGACAGAACGGCGAGTGATGTAATCAATCGGGGGCTGCAGCTCCATCCCTTCGTCTTCGAGAAGATTTCTTGATTTTTACCCAGACATTCTGGACATTTCTTTGCTTGAAGTGTTTGGGGAAGGCTTCGTTCTTTTCCAGCTTGACTGCACCCCGGTCCATAAAGACATGCTTGGATGAACTCGGTGTGAATGAACATGCAACAGAGGTGGAAGGCCCCAGGGAAGAAAATGTAATGATTAAACCAGACCGCTTTGGCATTCTTAATCGAACACTGGGAATCCCTAACAACGTCCACGTGCGGCGGAACGTCGATATAAAATAAAAACACCATCCTCCCCATGTGCCGCCAACAAACATGACACCATTGCTGTACGTGCTTGGCAGCCGAGCCTCGGTTCCGTTCAGCCCAGTCAGCCTAATATCCTTTGGAGCTACTCCTCATGCTTTCCCAGGAGAAGCTGAGAGAAATTCTGTTTTGACATTGCTATCTGTCTAGTTTGGGAAAGAAGAATGATACAAAAGAGAATTAGGCTCCCCTGTGTATCTGCTTCAGAAAAAGATAAGCAGTTCATTTTGCCAGAGATGTCAAAGTGAGGAATCACAAGTGACAGCAAAAGGGATGAGATATTTCAAGATACGTTTTGATGGCTGCAGGTTAATCTTCAAATGTGTCAAGGATTTGCCAAACCCTCATGAAGTAAATCTCACTTTGATGTTCTCTCATTCCGTAACCTCTTTCCCTCTGTGTGTGTGTGTTTTTTTTTTGTCCTGCAGTGAAGTTTGAAGACTGCCAACACAGCAGAGAGGTGGGCTTTGTTAGCAGCGACCCCAACTTCAGCGTGAGGCCCGACGGGGCCGTGTATGTCGAGCAGGCGTTTGCCAACCTCTCGGAACCCGTGCAATTCATGGTGACTGCTCGAGAGCTGTTTGACCCGCACATCTGGGAGACCACTGTTAAGCTAGCTCCCGCTGGACACCCGCACCCGTTACCCCTGACCAAGGTACCTTGAGACTTGTTCGCTTGCTTTACAGACAAGAAACTACATTTGCCATCATTTAAAGAACACATTAATTCACCGGTGTCAAACTCGAGGCCCGGGGGCCAGATAAGGCCCGCCACGTCATTTTATGTGACCCGCAAAGACAAATTGTGCAACAAATTCGTGTGTCATTACTAGAATTGCAGATTCTCCTCACTTTTAATATCTTTTTTTTTTTTTTTTTGACCAGTTTTTCCTCGTCTGATTTGAAAACGAGTTATTTGTCAGTTTTATTTGGGTTGACAGTCATAATGGCCCTCGGAAAGAAGCTATGACTACAATGCGGCCCGCGAAAATAATGAATTTGACTCCCCTGCATTAATTGATGAGTGAGTTTTGACTAGCAAAGATGTTGGATGTGGACGTAGTGTTTGCTTTCCAAGGCTGACAAACTTTTAATGTTTTTATTGGAAACAACATTGTGCTTGCAGGTAAAATAAACTACAGGATTCCCTCAGTTTTTATTTGCTCTAAAAATCTGATTTTTTTTTTTTTAGACATTGCTATTTTTGCTACTACATGGAAACATCACAGGATAGCAGCTCAAAGAACGGCTAAAAGCTGACAGGCTAGCGAGTTCATTTTGTTAAGTGCAGCGAGACATGATGCCGATTACATGCTAGATTTATCTCCCGTCGGAGCCTTCTTGTGTTGCTATCTTGAGAGCGCATTCATTTTCTTTTAATAACACTTGCTCACCTGTTTTATTCAAAGAAAATAGCTCACCTGCAATGTTCATTTTCTCGTGCTTAATGCAGCATTTTTTGCCCTTTGGGCCTTTCTGCTGTGTTTATACACCAACGCTATCACACGGCACACAGGTATGGCCTCTCATTGAGTGCTCTCCAACCCGCACTGATTTCATGGCACGCTGGCTCGCTTTCTCCACTAGCTTAGGGCCTATTAGTTATGCACCAGTGCATATGAAATCCACTGGTTCCCGGAACAGGTTTTAGTGCTTATTTGATTTGCATTTTTACCACACTCGGTTCAAGATAGCCTCACCTGTTCAAGTTAGATTACAAATGGAGCTGGCAGGTGGGAGATGCATTGGAACCTTTGGTTCATAGGTCACAAAAAAAAAAAAAAAAAACAGTCTGCAATGCTAAATAGTTGCGCTTCTCATCCATGTATTTTAATGTATGACATTGAGGCCAGCAAGCTCAATTCTGTTTCATTTTAAAAATACAACTACACAATTTAACATTCCTTTTATTCACTAGTTACTTTTATACGCACATTTGAAGATGTTCTCACTGAATACTGTGATCTCTTCATCTTCACCAAGAGGACCTACAATGCTAAAGACTAAAATGCATGAATATGAAAAGAACTAGGTGAAATCTTGCATGTTCGCAGAGTGAGCAATGAGCTCATTGTCCTCCTTGTTTGTCAGAGTGAAAACTTCCAGATGTCAGCTCCACAGCTTGGGGGGGCTTCAGGCCTGTAGAATGTCCCGCACAATGCGCACATACCCGGGAGCAGAGAGCTGCCAGCTGGCCCCGTTCGCCTCTGGCTTTTTCAAACCCCCTTCGTACACAAGGGTCACACTAACCGGCTCTGTGGCGTGTGCGCGTAAGCACGCACACACTCAAATGCGTATGCATAGCAATATGTTGTGTACAAGTGGACATAAACACTTGCCGACGTAATTATGCATGCATGCACTTGACTGGAGACTCAGTCGCTGTCCGTTTTGAAACAACATGCAAGCATTCTGTCCAAGCAAGCCCGGAGGTCCACCGCACTTGATGAAATCTCACTGGGGGAGTCAACAGTCTGAGACCTGCCTCGCATCCACATGCAGAGGGAAAGTCATGAATGAACTGGAGCTAATCACATTTTTCAGTTCATTTTCACTGACCACATCCGAGCTGGATTACTTCCAGATTTAGTGCTGCTGCTTTGCTATTACAGGACCTGGATGACTTGCTGTGATTTATGGAGCCATGACTTGCCAGAACATTCTGAGGGAGGATGGCCATCAATTTTTACCTTTATTCTTTTTGAGATGAGAATCAGCAAAATGAATGGAACATTTATAAAATTGTGGATTATTTTCTGTACGTTCCATTCTCGTTTAATGTCGACCAATGGGTTTTGAGTATGTTTGTGTTGGAAGAATAGTCCCTAGTTGATTCAAAACAGAGGATGGCAAAGTCAATCCGGATCATTTTTCTGTGGATAGGAAACGCCAAATAGAGCACCTGAGCAAAACATGAACATTGACTGGAAGTGTTAGCATGTGTGTGTGCGACGTGTGCTGTGTTGGCTGCGTCCTTTTGGGATTATCTGAAGGATTTCTCCTGTGCGTCAGGTTACAACCTCGCTGCCAGATTAGGTGTGCATGCGCGTGTGTTCTGAAAGACCTTCAATAGGATTAGGTGGATTACAGCAATGCAACCCTTTTACAAGGAGAAACACCAAAGATGACAATTAAAAAAAACATGTTCCCATCTTTCTAAACCTCATTTCAACAGATGAGAACACAATCTTTTGCAAAATAGAGAGGGGCGGGGATGGGAAGTGTCTCTGCTCAATAGGTTTTACTCATTTTACCATAGATGCATATTATCTCAAAATAACTCTATGCTCTTTTGCTAGTAGTTTTGGTATGGTCAGCGTTAACTAGCTATGGCGACATTGCCGATACATTTTTTACTGGGTTGAAACAAGCCAGCCAGCTCGAAGCATTGTTCATTTTTTTTCTAAAGTCCGCCTTGTAAATGAACTTTCAATCACATCTGACAGTCGTCCTCCAAGCTTCACATAATGAATCCCATTCGAGTAGATCTGAATCAATCAGAGGATGGGGAAAATGCTGACAGACACCAGAGTTCAATACCCATTTTATCTGATGATACTCTGACAGGAAAATGTCATATTGTTTACTGGGTTTCGCACTGACAAAGACATGGGCGGATAATGTTGTCTGTCTGAGAAATCTTTAGGTGCAAAGGAATACAGAAAAAGCACAAAGAGCCTGCTTTGAGGCCATTGCCAGGAGCCTCATAAAAATATGGCAGACTCGTTTTTAAAAATGCCTTGTTCCCCTTGTAAATAAGTACCGTCGGTTGCTTGATACTTACTATTTTACATTTTTTCTCGTCTGAGTAAACAATTGAAAATCATTCCCGAGATTTTCTTGAAAAACAAAATCACACCCATTGAAATAAAAACAAAAAAGTCTCCTGTCTTATGGTTATGTTTGTTTTTTTCTCTCCAGGTTAGTATTGAAGAAATGCTATCAAGAGCCTTGGATTCCCAACCCAAAGTCATCAAATTTACCCGAAAACATCAGAGAAGCTCCTACGGGAATGGACTCAGGCGACAGAAGAGAGATTGGGTCATTCCGCCCATTAACGTACCTGAGAATTCCCGAGGACCCTTTCCTCATATGCTTGTCAGGGTGAGTGTTATAGCATCTTACAGCCGAGGTTCAAATTCAATTAGAAATAACTTCCAGGACATAAATCTAAACCAATATTACACCAGATCGAATGTAATTCCGTGCGATGTCAAGTCGATGAATTCGTTGCGCTCAGATTTTTTGGGCCAGAAAATATTGAATGCTATTCCCGTTTCCAGATAATGAGACAAGAACAGACGACGTACAAAAAGGTAAGACATGCTTAGTCTCCGAGGAATAGATCAATGTTCTACTCAAAAGCTTGATCCCACTGCACCTTAAGTCAAGGGAGTTGTTTTTACATTTCAGAGCATTGACAGAAATTCTTTTAGTTATCAGAACACCCAGGAAGCCCAAATTTTACTCGATTCTTTTTTTCAAGGGTTTTTATTTTACCTTAGGCGCAATTTTGGTGAGAGATGACTTTTGTTTGTAACCTGGTTGTGATTGTCGCCAGCCGTTGACAATGTTCGAATAAGAAAAGTTTCCACGGAAGGCATAGTGCTGCCGCTCTAAACTCGCCTTACTGGCCGCCTCTTATCTGTCACCCACACAGACATGCGGCTTTTCTGCCGGCATTTCGAACACATACACACACACGTATATATCCACACAAAGTCCCTTACGCCCATTTGTACAGCAAGGCTTACATCGGCGCATTACAGAAATCGCCTTTCCCAAGTGTGTTGGCACGAGGGCAGATTTTCCACTAAAGCTCAACAACACTCACTCAAACAAAACACACACAACAAGATGGAGTGGAACCAGAATGTGCTGCCCTCACAGGGAAAAGGGAACTCCTTAATTCCCTTTTTCATCTTGAGGACTAAAATGTTGATGTTGAATTAATCCCCACTTGCCTCCTTTTTGGGATTCCAGTTTTACTCCCGATTGGAGGAGCAACTGGACGAATATGGAATAAAAATTTAGCTCGATAGAATTGGATTTTTCTGTCAGGTGAGAGTTTTTTTTAGCCTAAAGATCTTTTTTGAGGGGTCAGGAGGGTTTCACAATATTTTTAATAGCAAAGCTGAGTGCATGTAAGTGTCGCGATGATTGACTGTGATCTAACCAGGGTGTAGCTACTCTTCTCTTGATGTCATCTGGGAGAGACTCAAACTCAGAATCGTGCACAGGATAATTGGTATAGATGATCTATGGCGAGACAGCGAGATGGATGATTTTAATGGAGAGAGGCAACATGGGAGAAACATTACACTTTGAATTGAATCCCCAGTGCTGTAGCTCCCAGTAACAAATTAAATCTCTGTGTAAGCTCAATCTTCAACTCTCTCTGCAACTCAACATCCACAGGAAAGCACAGCGGGCATTTCATGGGCTCTGTCTCTGATATTGCTCAGAGCATCTTTGAACATTTTTATTCGTGTATGCCACATTGCTTGCGTTAGGGAAACAATGTCTTCATTAAAACATCCATTTTGCCCATTTTTAATGGATTTATTATCTACATGTCAGGCCATTTGAGGTGTTATGAATCATTTTTGTAAAATTTCTTAAATTGTCTCTTGCTTCAAGAATTTAGCCTCAAATGTTTTTGGTTTTTTTTTGTCATATATTGAAACATATAAATCATGGCATCCATCCCTGAGTCAAAAGTGCAGTGTCGTTCTCCATTTGTAACTGACATTCAGTGTCACTTCAGTTTTCATGTTCAGGATGAGAGTTTGTTGACATCTTCTTTCAAGGTTGGAATCAGGACGAGGCCCAATTTCCATTTCCTCCCGACTCGGTCGTCCTAGAATCTGTGCCATTCATGCTGACTCATCCAGACTAACAAGGTTTCCAGGAATAGTTGCTCTGATTTTGCTCCTCTTTTTCATGATGAGGACACGCTGCCTCATCCATTTTCTCCACAATGAATTTAAATAATTCACCTGTTACTTAGATGTAAAATAGTGCAAGAAATAGGGGCATTTGTTCCTTGAATATACGCTCAGATAAATGTATAATGGGAGGCAGTAGATTCACAGAATTGCTGTGTTTGGAAAAGGTACAAAGTAATGGTTGCTATGGTAATGGGGACTTGAGCGAAAACAGTTTTTTTGTTCTTGTCGGTCTAAATGAAGCTGTCAGTTGAGAGGACCTGCGAGGCTTCTCTTTGTCTTCAAATACAGACTCAGTTCTTACATAAACAATTGCAAATTACAAGTTTTGTGGAAAAGAAACAGCACATCATATTAAACCGCAAATTAACACATTTCCATTGCTTTTGTATGCAATAATGAGCAATTATCCGTAGAATCATCGACTGACGCCTTTCAAAATAAAGGTCTTTTAAGACATGGTAGGATGTGAAACTCAAATACACACAAATGCTGAGTCTGAGGAAGCTCAGCCGTATTGGCTCCTTTAATTTGTTTTCTTTGTCTCACAGAATTGCCCGAATACTCCTGAATGATCAATTAGCATCGACAAACACAATATGGGATTTGTTAGTAAAAGGACCTCTGCAAATATTTCAATAAGAATCTGCTATTCTGGGTCAACTGTTAATTGACCAGATCAATTTTGTCTCGCCCTGTGGTACTCAATAGGCGGTCCACGGGCCGCATCTGGCACGCTGGTTGCCTATTTGTGGCCCGCATCCTGTTCCCCCTCAAGAGATATGGAGTGCATGTTTGCATTGGCCTGTCTATATTATGTCTACAATTTTCATAAAACAATCCAGTCATTCAATAATGAATTTCAAAAACATGCGCTAGCTATGATCAATAAGCTTTTAGGTCTGTACAATTGAAATACGCAATGTGTTTTCTGAATTGAAGCAAGAACAAAGATGTCAAAATAGACCATTTGTATGCTCTTTGGTGGATGTCTCCGCAAGGGATTGTGTGTGTCATTCACACTATTCCGTCTTGAACAATTAGAAGGTGACAGTCCCATTAGAGCCGGCCGGCCCGGTAGTACAAAGGCCGTGTGCTGCTGTGGCCAAGCGCGAAGCTCAGCCTCTCACTAAATAACTGTCAACCACTCTGACCCCACTGGCAGCTCTCTCTGAACCTCTGCGGCTCCCCTCTGGACTCTCATTGGCAGTTCCAGTCACTCCCCGATCCACACATGGCCCTCCTTTCAAGCCGAGCCTTCAACTGATAGGTTGGACCCCAGCGCACCTTGGGCTTGCCAGAAGTGCTTTCAACTGGGCTTCAGGTTGCTTCTGATTGGCCGACCTCTCGAGGCCTGCTGCCTCCTAATGGAAGCACACGGCAGAACGAAAGACTCGAAAACGTAGTTGTTTACTTTTGTTCCTGTTTTGTGTTTCCATGCCTTGAATAGTACAATACAACCTGAGACTTTACAGCCAGTGTTGTAAGTAAGACAAGACTGTGGGCCTCTGCATCCTTCATTTCCATCTCATTAGACATGAAATGTCTCTGCCGCTCTTTATAAAGGAACTCGATAGATATATATTCTTCATTCGTTACCCACGCTGTGATTCGGGGGAATTAATGCCATTGTTAATGCAGAGAGACCACTGGTACATTTCAACAGGATTCCGTCTTCCTGCGGAGCTCCTCTAAATTGCCTGGCTAATGCCATAATTGGGTTTGTTCGTCACTTCTTAACTCCCATTAATATTTGTTCTCCCTGTAATTGCTTTTTTTTTTTTTTTTGAAGCCCGGTCCTACATTTCATTCCGCCGTCTGGTTAACGGTCTGAGGTGGAGGCAGTGACGCGCATGCATGAGCACAAGGGCATGCTTGAGAAAGCATCTCATCTATTTTTTAAAGCTACAAAATGTAATAATCGGGAAACTGTTCTGTCCGCTGGGTAACTCATCAAAAATCAGACAATGGACCCGATTAAATTCTCATTGAAGGAGTGTGAAAAGAGCAAATGGCTTTAAGTTAAAATTTAAGAGACTGTTAGCTATTAATTGACTGAAATATTTGACCAAAACAATATCTGAATTTCACTTTGTGACAATTTCATTTTGCCTTGGATATCGTCCCGATCCTAAATTGTGTTTGTTCAACATCTGGACTGAAAAATAATTTTTGAAACTACACTGAGTGACTAATCAGAGCAAGTAGTGATTTCAACCAATGATATAGTAAAGTGGCAACCCAAACATGGAACAGCAAAACATATCTCAACAAACGAGTCAAAAACACATTATATCCCAAAGCCGCTTGGAGCTTTAATCGTTTTCTCTTTTGTTCCCGATCCCTACCGTCGTGCTCTTTGAGTATCTGGAAACACTGCGCAATGTTGGCTGTCAACAAATCATTTGAGAGGTATTAAAGCAGAGCCCTTTGCCACTTTTGTCTTACAAACCTCCTGTGTGACTATTTATAAAGCAAGCCGCAGCATTCTCCTTTAATAACGCAGCTAAAAACCTCCCCCGACTCTTTATAGACAGTGGAATGTACGTACGGTCATCACCGTATTTGGCAGCAAATTACTGTATTTTCGGGACTATAAGGCGCACCTAAAAACCTAAAATTTTCTGAAAAGCCGACAGTGCGCCTTATAGTCCAGTGCGCCTTATATATGGACCAAATTCCTAAATTTAAACTGGCCCGAAGCATTCTGTCATGAAATCTATCATAAGTGGCCCGCTGAAGACTATGAATCATGAATCAAAAAGACTATAGATCATAATTTTGTGATTATAAAATAATTTGTTGCGTCTGAAGTTGAAATAAAAAAGATAAAATGGAGAATGATTTGATTTGGATTAAAAATATGACATGATGCATTAAGGGTGCGCCTTATAGTCCAGTGCGCCTTATATAAGGACAAAGTTTTAAAATGGCCCATTCATTGAAGGTGCGCCTTATAGTCCGGTGCGCCTTATAGTCCGGAAAATACAGTAAGTCTTAAGGCCGTCTCTATCTTTTGTCGACCGACCTTTTTATTTCATCAACCGCTTGACCGTTTTCGCTTACGGAATATTGTTGTGTGTGAGCGGTCGGCCTATCAGACTGGAATGCATCTTACCGATCAAAAGTGGAGCGCATCATCTCGGATGAGCAGCACAGCAGCAGCGGGCAATGAAGCAATTCAAAGCATACATTTCGGAGGCAGGGCGTTTAGTGTCGCCATCCGCATTGCGCTCATCGTGGAATACGCAGATGTAACAGCAGGGAGCCATGAGACGCGATCAAACAGGAATTGTCAACAATGTGCTTTTTCAGACGAGCACTTGCTTTTGATAATGCCACTTAACACAGCAGTTCACGGTGATCCTAACCTGAACAGATGTATTTATTTATTTATTTGTTTGTTTGTTTGTTTGTTTGTTTGTTTGTTTGTTTTTGTGTGTGTTTGTTTGTTTATGTTTGTTTGTTTTATTATTTTTATTTATTTGTTTATGCATTTTTTTTTATTTTTGTTTGTTTTTTCAGATCTAAATCAGAATCTTTAATGTGCTCGCGCAACTCTTTTCTTTTACACTCGCTGGACTAGTTGGATCCAGATACTAACGAGTACGGAGTCAGTCTTGCAATTTCAACCTAAATGGTTCAGCAGTTATTAGAGACTATGCCCAATTTAAATGCAAAACAAACAACTGAATCGTCACAAAGGTTGCTGCTGTTAAGTATTGCTTCGGTCGCTGGAGCTGTGTTTTGCGTTCTCTCTCCATTGTGGCCTTTGCTTCTGAAACCTGCAGGGGGGTGTTTCATGCACCATGATGGGAAACTGAACGACTGTGCCTGCAAAAAGCTTTGAAATGAAGGACTGCAACACATGCCTGAGCCATTAAGTGGACATAAGACATAAAATGGCCACCAAAGTGTATAAACCCACAGTTTCACATTATTATGTTCCATTAGCCCATTACGGTTAGTAGACCACCATACTGTGTGTACTACATCGAGGTCCCTGCCTGACATTGTCCTTCAATAACCTTATGGTGGGAATATTTTTAGCCCCTGGAAGCTTTATACGATCAACGAAACAACAGCCAGATGTGTGTTAAACATATGAAAAGCAAAGTTAGTTTGCTGAAATGTACTTGTGTTTTTCTGCTGGGGTCATCGCACAGGGTCGGATCAATCAAAGTAGATTTGGACAGACGGAACATTCGCGTTACACTAATTAGGCAGCGAGTCACTCCGCTCAATGAATATCCCTTTTTGCACGTCCCGTGTCACCCCCAGGAGCTTCACACAACAATGATTTTTCATCTAATCTTCTCTAACTCCACCCAGTTCTCAGTTCCAGTGCCTCTCTCCCTCCCTCCACCCTTTGCCATTTTTCTTCTCACGCTGATAGCTTTGTCCCAGAGGATCCCAGTAGTTGTCAGTAATCAAGGAAATCACTCTCAAAGAGCTACAAATAGGTCACTTATCTGATGTCTGGTCTGATCTGAGGGAGACAGACATCAAGTTAAGTCCCTTACATCTGCCTTTCTCTGCTATTTTTAGCCTGATTAGTAGCCAGTCACTCCGCTGGGAACTACTCCAATAAGAAAGAGAACTCCAGATAGACGATGGCGATAGAGTGAAAGAAAGACAGCGCTCGGGGAGGATGGAAGAAACGAATTTGAGCTTTTGTCATTAGTATTCCTTTCAAATGGTTCAATTGCGGAGTTGTCACTCATGGGATTCCCAGGACTCGGAGAAGTCAGGCTTCTTCATTTATGCCGTTTATTCGCATATCGTCTGCTTATTAAGATACACCAGCGAATGTGACATGCGATCTCCGGTGGCGGCAGTGTGGAATGTTAAGCGGGCTTGGCAGCAGAGGTCACGTTAGGAATATTGCAGCAACATGTCAACTACGTGGGGACCGCTTTACGATTCCGGCAACATATGATGACAAGGAATTGAGAGGATGGGGTAGTGGGCTGGTGGGGGGTGGGGGGGGGTTGAATTATTGAACTGTGCTTGTTCCACACTTTGTGAACACATTGCGACTTGCAGCTGCCAAACATTTCACACTAAGCTGCCTCGTGGACCAGTCGTTGGCATTAACATGTTTTTCGAGAAGAAAATGTTCACTTGGAATTCAAAGTGAATAAAATTGTTTTCATTAATGAATCTGACTTTGGCAGATAAACAATGGGCAGTGGGAAATGCAAATGGAATCAGTAGAACAGAACCATCCGGAGATTGCTGCGTCTGCTCGGCGACATGACTGATAGACATCCGTTGCCGTGCCGACGGAGGGAAAACTGTAACCTGTGAAAAAGGTTTACAGCAAAGGTGTGCATGCTCTGTGGCTGGGGGAAGACAAGTGTGGAAATTAAAAGAGAGGGTATCATGTTCAAACAGAGAGATGTTTTATGCAGAAGCCGCCGTCAAAGCTGAACGGATGAAGTTATTTCATTTTCATGCATGATCTGCAGACTCGCAGAGCGGGGAAATTGCATAGGAGAGGAAGAGAAAGATGATTCAAGCTTTCACTTTTCTCCGTTTGAGACGGTGATTATTCCCTCTGAATTGAAACCAAAGTAATGGTTCGGACCCATTTAAACAATCGCCAAAAGAAAAATCAGTTTGAGAAAATATATTATGAGCGTGGTGATGAAAAGCATGATTGTGAGAGATGCTAGCATGCTTTTGTGCCCCTTGAGCAAGGGAGAAGAAACCCCAAACGTACCATCATGCAACATTGCCTTCAACAGGGTGAAAAGTGGAATGATTCAGGGTAGTGGGTCAAAGGTCGTATCAAGCTCAAACTGCAATTTCATCTTTTACACGTCTTAGGGGCATGAACCGGTAACGAACAATACCACGTTTCGCTGTCTGTTAGCTGAACTGAATTCAAAAGTTCTAGACACTTGCAATCGATCACATTCTCACCAATAAATAAATAAATGTCAAAACTATGCAAAAGTCATAGATTCAAATTTTCATCAACACAAGCCCTTTTATTTTTACCGCGTTGACTGATCAATGCACTTCGTTCAGCGTCGTAAAAAGGATGCGGAGGTGCGACTGTTCCATCAGTAACTGTAACCGAGCGATCCGATCTGTCACTCTAATGACGGTGACTTTTGGGAAGGTAATGAAAATCAATGCCACAAAAAGAAGTCCTACAAATCCATCCTTTTTTGTCAGCTCGGTGCTGACCAAAAGTATTGATATTTTTATTGTTGGAGCAAAAGTTAAACGCTGAAAGGTGTTGAGAAGAAAACATGTTCCTCTGCATTATGTGTTAATAACACCCCAGGTGCACAATGGGATATCACACAAAGACGTTTGTTCTTGGCAATTATCAGGTTTCATCATCCCGGCGGCGGCAAGCTTCCCGTTCTGCACCCTGGTAGCTAAAAGGAAGTCACATTTACTCCTCAAGTTTGCAAAGAAAACGTCACATGACCATCTCTGCTTTTGTTCATATCATCTAGTTGACATCAGCCAATACTTGGCATATTATATTTAAAACAAAATGATTTGATTTTTCCTCTCCGACTCTTTCCTCAGATTCGCTCGGACCAGGACAAAGATGTCGGCATCCGCTATAGCATCACTGGGGCGGGTGCCGATCAGCCCCCCAGCGGCATTTACAACATCGACCCCATCAGCGGCAACATGTTTGTCACCCAACCCCTGGACCGAGAGGAGAGAGCCTCCTTCCATGTAAGACAAGAAACAAATCATTTTCTATCTTCGATGCCAGATTGACTTTTCCGCCCAAGCTGGTCTAGTTAGCTCCAATGCAAACACGGCCGCATGTTTTCTCTTCTATTTAAAAACCACCACTTCAAATAGTGGGGCAGGCAATGCATTGTACCCCGGGGAATATGTTAACCCATCCAATGTTATGCAGAGGTTTACTTATTACATTTTATAGGCTATTTATAGCCACTGAGGAGAGTTGGGGTGAAGGGTGAAATATTTTCTTCTTCCTGGAAGGGCAGAACAGAAGATAATTTAGGAGCGCTGGTTTATGGCATAAGCAGGTGGAGGTTCCTCCACTCACATATTGTACTCCTCCCGTTCGACGTTATGGCCAGGAGCCACCCTGACAAAATGCTGCAAGCACGCTTCGTCATCACATGCACCCAACGAGACGGTAAAGAATCGAGCGTCCCCTCCGGAAACTGGTGTAAACTGCTTTACTGTGAATTAAATATGCAGAGCACATGAGAGCTCCTTTAATATCAGGTTAATATACACACATTGCAGCTTTGAGTTGATATCGCCAAAGAGTGTGACACCTCCACTCAAGGTGCCACAAGAGAATCAGACCTGTGCTGGCTGTGCTGCCTGTCAGCGTGATAGATGGCCGCGCTGCTGATAGAACGAATGCAAACGCATGCGCCTGTCTCCGAGGAGAGATGGAATAAAGGCGAGTTGATCACTTCAGCGCCTCTGCCAACACACACACACACACACCGTATGAACAAACTCAAACCTTCAGAGAAATGTCTTCTTGATTGAATTGTCTTGTACCTTTGAGGATGTTTCCCTTTCCGTTTTAGATGACTACCTTCTTAACTTATGCGCTTAGGACGTGTGAACGTGTTTGTTGCCCGCACGCGGTTTCAACCAGAGAATTGGGATCGATAATCCTGCCAGATTATTAGTCCCTCGGAAACAGTCACACCGTATGAGGGAGCGAGTGTATTAGTTGGAGGACTCTTCTCCTTGAATGGGGCCCCTAATTAGACTTGTGCGGACCCGTTGCCGCTTGCGACGTGATGGATGATTTAGGGTTAGAGAATGTTGCGAGCGATCGGCCCAGGAGTAATTTAACCCATCTCTCATTTTATTCCAACTTGACAGGAATTTCCAAGCACCACCGAGCTCTTACCGGCCAAACTTAGCTTGTTAGTTGGCCGCCGGCGTGAACAGAAAGATGCCCTCTCTGTTTTTGACAGACTTGCACTAGGGGGGAAAGTGGAGAGCATGGATCGGAGTTTGCGTTTAGCTTTGTCAGACAAAGCTCCCGTGACTCAGCAAAGCAATCGGGCAAATGACATTTAGGATTTTGCGCTTAGTTGTGTTGCACGAGCACACGAATTTTACTGGGCCTCAGTCACCCAAGACAAAAGATAAGTTCTACATAGAAACTTTTAGTATAGTGCATAGTTTTCTGACTTTGTGGACTATGAAAGTCAAAGGTGTGTGTAAACGTGATTGAAATTTGGTTCTCTATTACTTTAAAACACTGTTGTCAAACTCATTTATGCCGTGGGCCGCATCGTAGTCAGTTTTTTTTGGAGCGGCATTATGACTACTACTATAACTGCACAATTAATGACAAACTAATTTTGAAATCAGAGACTAGTAAAAACTGTTACAATATATTAAAAAGATGAATGGTCATAAAAAAAAAATTGCTACCAATATCTCTATTATTTAAGAGTGAAGTGAATTTGTAATTTTACCACTGACACATGAAATTGATCTGTCTTCGCGGGCCACATAAAATGATGTGGCGGGCCGTATCGGGCCCCCGGGCCTTGAGTTTGACAACTGAGCAAACACAAGCTCAGGTGTACATGCTCCACCAAACCTGGTCCAACAGAATACCAATGTCATTTCACACATACTTTTGCAAAGCCCATACATTCCTCCAAGCCCACAGATCACATTTACATTTTTTTCGACCAGACAGGAGAAACAAACACACTGCCCCATCCATCTCCAGGGCATATTCCAAGGAACACACACACACACCAAGGACACGGAAGCATGCATGCTGAATAACACATGTAAATCCACACGCAACACGGCCTAAGTAAACAGAGTCGTAAACGAATCCAAACAAAAATGCGGCTTCGTTATCACACATGCTTGCACACCAGGAATCGCACTTAATGAAGTTGCGCATCTTTCAGCGTGCCATATTCGCTGCAGCGAAAGCAAATTGAGCTGCTCTGTTTGTTGTCGTCGTCGCTGTGGCTCAGCCAATGAGAAAATTGCACTTTGAGGGTCATTAAGTGGCTCAGGAAGGCTCTCGTAAATGGCCGTGGCTCTCCCGAGGTGTAGCTCCACCTGCATCAGCGCTCTGCTGATAGGTGGGACTGTGCTTTAGTACATTCCGACAGGCGGCCATGTTTGATGCCGCTTTAAATAATCTTCTGTGGATGAAGAATTTAAGTTTCTCGTGAATATACAATATATGTGGGTCACACAGCCAAGATGGTTACATTCAATCCCTGCCAAGTGTTGTTATAGGAGAGACATGAGGGTGTGAAAGCAGCCTTATAGATTAAGACAACTCAAGTGAGTGGCCATTATGGTTGTCAGATCTGTTCAAGCAAAATGGCCCCATTCACCAACTTTTGCTTCCACAAATAAATTCATCTCGTAAAACCTTAGCCAATTAAATGAAGCTGTTACTGAAAAAGTCAAAGTTGGACCGAGAGCCTCGCTGTCAAGATCTATCCTCGCTGTTCGTTCCTTGAGTTGAATCGTAACAATGACGTGGTTATTTGCGTTCACAGCTGCGGGCCCACGCGGTGGACATGAACGGCAACCAGGTGGAGAATCCAATCGATTTGTACATCTACGTGATTGACATGAATGACAACAGGCCCGAGTTTAAGAATCAAGTGTACAACGGCTCAGTAGCTGAAGGATCCAAACCAGGTAAGACCAAAGCCGAGGCCAATATGCACGACAGTCAAAGCGAAGTCAGTATAACTGGAACAGGTTTTCCTACTCGTTAAAAGCACTTGTTTTTGGAGTTTGTTCGCTTCATGAGACATGTCTATAACATTGTATGGATTATTAGCAAACGCTGTGGACCATAGAAAGAGGTTGCTCTTGCCAGAGTATTAAGGAACAGAGCCGTGGTCAGTTGCAAGCTAAATTCAAGAGCGGAATGTTTAAGTAGATTTCTTGTCTCGACTGGACGAACTCTTATTCTAACAATCAGACCCTGAGGACCCGTGTTTGTTTTCACAGCGTTCAGTTATTGTTCTGTTGCAAAGTTTTATCTCAAGGGGATTTGTAAACAATATAGGAAGGCATGATGTGTGTCCGTGTGGGGAGGGGAGGGGGGGGTTCGTCTCAGTGGAGCGTGGATCTATATACAGAAAACCTAATTAGAGTGAGCAACCAGACATTCCTCGGTCTTTTTTTTTTTTTTTTTACATTTCATCATTGTCATGCTCACTGTTTAGTTCAAAATGAGAATGTAAAAGGGCAATTGTGTTGCGCTTGACTGCAGGTTTGATGAGAATGCGTTTTGTCAACCAAATTAACGGGGGGGGACGTAGTTGCTCCTGTCTGTGTTTGATGTAAAACAAGTCATATTTTGTGTTATTGCTTCCTGAATAGATTTGTTTTAATTAGGAAACAAAGTTGAAGATCGCAAGGATAAAAATATTTTGCTACACGAATAATGGATCCAGTTAAGGTTCACTTCAGGTCAAATTGCACTTTGGAAACAATCCTTAACCATGAAATAAATTTTAACAGAACAACAACAGTTTTTTACGAGCTAGTTGCTGTTCAACTGAAGTTGTGCAAAAGGAAATAGAAGAGAAGAAGGCATTAAAGCATAAATATTTACTTTTACACATCTTTTTTTTCAGATTTATCCAACCATTGGCAAGTAAAGGAGAACATGCACGCACACACACCCATATAGCAAGCAGCATCGTCTGCAGACACACTTATCAAAGGTTCAGTGAAGCACTACAGCATATCTCCCAAAGTAATGTAGCATGAAAGCCACCAAAGAGATCTACCGGGAAGCATTACCGTCACCAGATGTTACACCGTGAGGGAAGCAAAGCAAGAGCAAACATCAATTTGAGCCAGCTTTGTTTGTCACCTCGCCACAGCACCAAACGTGCGCGCGTGGCTCCAGAATACATTTTTTAACGGTCCTGAAATGATTTTGATGGCCATCTGTGTAGTTCGTTTCCGGCTCACTTGAAGCCACTCTTTGTATTGACAATTCGTACATACAAAATAAATACGGTAAATATATAAAAGAGAAAGCTAACATTTATATGGAAAAGTTAAAAACATGCAAAGACTGAGAACAATTTATGTACAATTATTACTTTTTGTACAGGGACGTCTTTTGGTGACTGATTTTGGAGCCTTGTTATACCTGGCGACTTTTTTTTTTAAATTATTTATTCAAATTCGACAGGCCTGATGACAACACTGTTGGTTGCGCTGTGACAAATGTAAAATAGGTTTTATTTTCACTGTACGGGGACTTTCAATTTACAAAGTATTACTAATCATGAAAAATGGACGTCCCCATTTATAGACCTATTCACTCTCACGAGAGTTCAGATTTTCTAAGTAATCAATTCTGACCTACTAACGTGTGAAATATTAAGTCATGTATTTGATTTCATTACATG
Organism: Syngnathus typhle; assembly: GCF_033458585.1. Classification (NCBI taxonomy): domain Eukaryota; kingdom Metazoa; phylum Chordata; class Actinopteri; order Syngnathiformes; family Syngnathidae; genus Syngnathus; species Syngnathus typhle. Next base: position 10,501,623 of record NC_083748.1, read on the forward strand.
TACAGCAGCTACAGAATTAACGGTGATCATCGCCCTCTTCCTATTTTTCATCTCATCCACAGTGTACACAGGGTCGAATGATTAAATCCATCGCTCGCAACAATCTCACATTTAGTAGTCAGCTGTATTAGCAGGCGAGGTGCTAGTCGCGCTACGACGACACTTGCTCTGCAGCTGATAATGATTTCGCTGACTGAAAAAGTGAGGAGGATGTGGAAGAAACTATTTTGGTAACTGATTCGGGTGAAAGTGTAAGTGTCTCGCAAAAGTGTTATCAAAAAGGTGTTTATTCTGCCATAGTCAGTATAAAAGTGATATCTGATATTGTCAGTGTCAAACTAATTTTTGTCGCGGGCTGCATTGAAGTCATAGTTTCCCTCGGAGGGCTATTATGACTATCAATGCCTTATATTATTTACAGTATAGGCTACACAGCAAACTTATGAATGACTAGTTTTGAAATCAGAGACGAGTCAAAATTGTTCAAATTGTTTAAGAAGATGAATGGTAATGAAAATTGCTAGCAATATTTCTATATTTGAAAAGTGAAGACAATTTATAATTTTAGTCATGACACAAAGCCGATGCAAAATTGGGCTTTGCGGGCCACATAAAATGATGTGGCAGGCCGTATCTGGCCCCCGGGCCTTGAGTTTGACACCTACGGCTTAGAGTGTATTATTTCTTTTTCTTCATTATGACTAGAATTCATATTTAGATTTTGGCATTTAGATGACTTTTCTGGTCGCAAAATATTAGACACACACACTGTAATCTTCTCTGATAAACTCAGAACTGCTGTTTTGTAATCAGTTGTTGCATATTAGAAATCAAGAACTGATTAGAATGGAGAACAATTCAAAGAATGGAGAGAAAGCCTACAACAGGATCTTTTTCTCCCACAAACGATTTGTGTGACTGAAAGTATGCAATTATGTCAGTTCATCTTGCCAAACTGTCCGAGACCATCAGACAGAACCACTCTCCCGTATTTCGAAAATCCCCTCTTGCATGGAATGCGATCTTTGCATGGAGCTAGCAATGGCTGCCAGTGACCACATGCGGTAATGGCGAGTTTCCAAAGTTACTTTCCTTTTTGTTCCTCTGGGAGCAGCGGGCTCCATTAGAGGCTATCAGCACCCTGCGTCGCCTCATTGTTTTCCACAAGATTCACTATTTCAGGCTTTTCTCCTGACTTGCTTCCCTCCTCAACCTGCACTTCAACCCCAATTTCTCCTGCTCCGATAAGACTCTCATGGCTGCTCACTTTGTGGATTTCCACTTTGTTAATTCCCCTCTTCACTTTCGATTTGGATTTCATACCGTTTGTTGATATCCAGCCTTCTTTCTCTAATTTCTTCAAATATGGGAGGCAGAAGTTGATTCTGGCAGAAAGCGTGGAAGAGCCTCATATAGGTCACGAATAACACACGAGCAAAATGACCAATAATATTTGCATTTGCCAGCAGAAAAATTGTGTTCACCTCCAGTGATTTTGGTGAAAAAGCAATTAGGATTCGGTATTAGTATTCAAATTAAAGAGGAATTAAACCGGCTCTGAGATGAACCCTTTTGGGCATGGCGGGCGTCTTTGTATATGAGATGAGGCGATCATGAATCTTCTTATTATAATGAAAGGTAGTAGAGCCAAAATGTGAAGAGGGTGATCATACTTTCCAGAAATTGGACCTTTTTTTCCACTTTTGACATTCTTTCAACTGTCAACTTTTCCTTTCTGGATATGCCAAACTCTGCTTTCTAGCTTAATGAGGTTTGAAATGGAATTCTTGGCTACAATTACACTGTCACGGGGATGTACCTGCTGACTTTTCTTTGACTTTGACAGTCTCGTCGAATACATTATGGAAAAATATGGATTGAAAACATTCATATTTACTTTCCGAAGGAACGACCATTTACTGTGAGTCCCTCTGAGGTCCAGCACGGACACTGATCAGCCTTGATTTTATCGAGAAAAAATGTCAGTTAAAGAAAATGCAGCCTTTTTTCACTGTCAGCTTACACAAGCCTCTTTTTTTTTTTATCCCGTCAATAGCACCAACCTGCAATTGGCAACATTTTCCCAGAAACTCAGCCAGAGATTTCTCCTTGTTCTAGCACAAAGTGTTTCTAATTGCGCGGTCGAACCGGAAGGCCCATCTGACAAACACGTATTCATCAATATTTGCCCTCAGGAAGGCTGCAGAAACAAAACGACCTTTTGTAGTAACATGTGGACCCGCTGAACACAAACGCACTCGGCCTTGACTCATTCTGACGATCCCTACTATAATAAAAGCAACAGTACTTTGCCTCATATTGGGATTCATATGAAAGCAAAGTCCTAAACTGTTTACCCGCAAAAAATAAGAATAGCAAAACCTAACATGCACGTCATTTTCAGCAGCAAACTTTCTCATTCTTTGTACTTCAACTAATGTTTATATTCTGAGCTTGACTTTTGTCATTTATTCAAAGTGTTTAAGACGTCATCATCTTTTCTATGGGCAGGCTCGTCTGTTATGCAAGTGACAGCCAGCGACTCGGACGACGCCACCACGGCCAACGGTATGGTCCGCTACCGCATTCTCTCGCAGACGCCCCACAGCCCCATCCCCAACATGTTCACCATCAACAGCGAGACTGGAGACATTGTCACAGTTGCAGCTGGTCTGGACAGAGAGGTTTGTGGAACACATTTTAAAAGAACCGGGATACTGTGACCGAACTTCATTTACTTGAATATTACAAACTAATTTCCCTCATTGAAATTAATTGAAATGAACTTAAAAAACTTAACTTAAAATATTAATCCATGTCTCAACCAAACCAGACTATAATTTTTAGATAGGTCTTCAGAAAAGAAAACTTTCAAGAAATGAAATGCTAACTTACTTAAATGGTTGTCAACAAATAACCAACCTAATGACAAAGAAACTATAAAGATAAACAGAGCAGTTATTGCTACTGATGAGGTTTTTAGAATTTCACTGTCCTTGTATTTTTTATTCTTTTTACCGCTATGGTTATCCTTAAACAGCACAACTTGTCCCACTTCCACCCGACTCTTCTAACGAGGTCACTCAGGGTTCATCTATGTCCATGCCTTGCGGATGGTTTAGGTTCCACGGAGCAGCATTTTTCTTGCTGCAAGAAAGGAAATGCGAATAGTAAATCCAGGGAAACATTTAAATTTGTATGCCGTCGTAATGAGTGTAATTTCATCTTGTAACTTACTTGGTTGATTTTTACAGCGGGCATAAAAGGACTATTGATTGTATCTCATAATGTTTATATTCTGAGACGTCTCACTGGTCCCTCTCAGCACTAAACCCAGTGAGCCAACACTTTTGAAATGAAAGCTGCGTTTAACAGGAA